>NC_132978.1:11552500-11742500 GCF_047496725.1 Anoplolepis gracilipes | reverse complement strand
GGTTCGGCCAGAGTTAGGTCTGGTGTGTGTGGCGGAGGGTACTTAATGGCTATTTAATTCCTAATCCAGCCGCGCGCCGCCGGCGCTACTTTCACGGTAATCTGTAGCCCGTTGCCATCTTCCTCGAAAACAGAAATACGGCAAAGACGGTCTAATCCACCGCATCTGGGATTCATGAATCCCTCTGGCTCCTCTGGCTCCGCCACCGCCGCCGCCGCCGCCACCTCGTTCTCCTTCTCCTGCTTGCTCTTCCTTCTCCTCCTCTTTCTCCTACTTCCTCGTCCGCGAGAGCGACGGCGAGAGAATTCCCTACCCGCCTATCCTGGTCTACCCAATCGGCCGGCGGCTCCCACTCTTCCACTTTGTAGAGAGCTACTTCCATATTTACATGGGAGGTAGTCGCAAAAGCGAAGTTAGCGCGGCTAAGCTGATTTAAGCATTCGTTATTATAATTCTTAGGGAAGCGCCGCGGAGCTAACCCCGCCGAGAAAAAGAAAGAGAGAGAAAGACAGAGAGAAGCGTACTCTCAACTTCTCTACCGCAGCGTTGTGCAACTCCGGCAGGATCTCGATTTGCAAAAGGTCACCCACAGTCGGTTCGCGCGCGGTACGGTCCTTTGGCTCTGTTAATTCGCCATGCGAATTAGCTTGGACTTTTACTTCGTGACTCTTTATTTATGCCGCAGTTTATTTCCATTGTAATCGCGCATTACGCACGCTATCTCCGCACTATGGATGATTTAATTAAATTTAATTCCGAGTGAACGATATAAGCATGATTTTATCATATAAATTACTTTATTATTTACATAGAAAATAGTCGAAAAATTGCAAAAATGAGATTAATAATGAGATATACGCAGTATATAAAGTCACTAGTTATTACGATATTAAACTATGTCATTTGAGAGATTTTTTCACACAAAATTATTAATATCAATTTTTCTTTAATTTTTCAGCGCGTAATTAGAAAATAGTATTTTAATTAGCTTTTCAGATTCGAGCAAAATTCATGTTTCAAGAGAAGAAGCATTTAGAAAATATTTGTTAAATAAACTGGCCACGCAACCAACATCTTTCAACGCTCTTTTTGACAGCATTAGAATCGACACTAGTGTAGTGATGATTTTTTGATGAATCTCGTCATTAGATGCTTTCATAGTAATTAGCAGCCCCACTCTCTCCTTTCCCATTTACGTTCTGCACCTTGCGCGCGGCCCGAGAGTGCGATAATTAAGTTCGGTCCTCTTAGCACGCGCTCGCGCTTCTAGCCTAAAGGTATCCATGTCTCGGCGCGGTCGGTCTTCGTAACCTCGAAATCCATCGTGCGCGATTAATTTCCCGTGGTCCCCTGGGCGAATTTCAGGCTCCACGATCGCCTTCGCCGCCTTGTCCGTCCGCACTCTTAATTAATAACTTAGGCAGCTGCCCTCGGACGCTGACGTCATTACTGATTTTTTTCCTCTCTTTCTCTCTATGTCTCCCTCTTTCTCTTTCTCTCTATATGCGTCTTTTTTTCCGCCCACCACCTCCTTTCCCTGTCTTCCCTGAAATATTATCGATATATATCATCAGCACCAGCAACTTGGAAACTCTTAATGAAGCTGTGCATCGGCCGCGCTCATGTTAAAGTCCAGCTTCCAAGTCTGAAACACGGTGACGGGATGATCGTTGTCGTCGAGACGAATGCAGCTCGCACCATGAAATTCGCAAAACAAATGCCGCTCGTTGATGCTTCTGCCGTGTTCTCTGCTATCGGCTGCGTAACCACATTTCTCTTTAGGGTAAAGGAACTCGCAAGGAGCCATGGCTCTCTCGAATGCGAGTCAGTGGATGCGCAGTAATGGCGATAATGATGATGGTGATAGAGGCTTTATGGGTCTTCAGAAAAACTGACGGCAGAGTGCGCGTGGAAAACGTATGAAGCGTGGTTAAGTTAAGCGAACCGATGTTGGATGCTCGGCTTGTTGCTAGGTTAAAACGATTGCTCGGTATCTAGCCGTGCGCAATCACAAACTACCAAGTATTATTAAGGATTATTATGATAGAAAGAAATATTTCTACCTTTCCCGGTGCACTATAAAATCTATTCACACATTTGTAACAAGTATATTAAATTATATTATGCTAATCAAATTATAGTAATACGATAAAATCATAGTAATAATAACAGAAAGAGAGAGAGAGAGAGAGAGAGAGAGAGAGAGAGAGAGAGATGCACGTGCGTTAATTTAAAAATTGAAAGAGCAGATGCGTGCGCGCGCGCATATGTAATCAAAGACCAAATCTCATCAGGACACACCGTAAAAGGCATCCGCGAACTGAAGCGGATCGTGGCAGGGATATCCTGCCATCTTCGGTCGTGCGTTTTGTTGGTATCGTCGAGCCTCGACGTATAAGCTTAGGCACGCCGGGGCTCGATAACGGATGGCCGGTCGTTACGGTAAATGTCTCACTCGGGGCCCCGAACGGCTGATGGAGACCACTGGGATAATGATATTATTACGGCCATCTTGATTCTCTCTTGGGCCACACTATCATCATACGTCACCCGTTGCGCGCGCGGTCGCGCTGTGAATCCACGCTGTATTACAGGCATATATTTCCTGGCGTGTCCCGGCGCGGGGCAGTTGCTTTTTGCCGCGCGGTTACAAAGTATGATGATCCCGGCGCGGACGTGCCTGTCTTGATGAAATCGTCAGGACGCCGCACCTGATCGCAGCCCGACTTAATATTGACGAGAGAGCCCGGTGCCAGAGAGCCAAATGCTCGACTTCTTCGTGCGAGATGAAGCAATTTGCGCGGCGCGGCCGCGACCGTTCCAACAACGCTCTTCTTTCCGTCGTCGAAACGCTGCCGCTGCAGCGACCGTGTCCGATCGTTCAAGGGACGAGCGTAATTGATTAGCTACTTAATTCGGAGATGAATTTCTACGGTACTCGGTCGCCGAGCGCTCAACGTTTGATTATCCGATTTGAAACCGAGTGCTCGGAAATAACATGCGTCTAATGAACTGCGAATGGACATTGAGAAAAATAACAGTCAAGAGATATAAATGTATTATATTCGTGAAAAGCTAGCAATTTCAAGAAAAATTCCAAAGATGATGACAATTTGAATAGAAATTATAACAAAGTTATGTTCTCTAAAATAATATAATATCTACTCATTAATTAGATACACATACACACATATTGAAATTTAATGTACAAAACCGTGGTATAAAGAAATGAATGCAAGCACGAGAAGAATACAATTTTTGATTGTTGACGGACACGAGACATACATGTCTAAGGAAATAACCGCATAAGAGCCTGTTTTAATCTCATTACGTATGTAGACATGCTCTCGTTCACGCGATCAGGCAATTTAACACCCCGAAAAAACACGAGGGGTTTTCTGTAGGTATGTATGTGCGCGCGTATATACATATATATGTACATGTATGTATGTGCATGTGCATGTAGTCTCAAATCCAGGATCAGAAGGCACGTGTCTTTTGCGCGCATAATTATCCGCATGAAGTGCATGCGTCAAGGACTCGGTTATAACGCTCTTCACGTTTATTCGCGAATGTAGGTCAGTCTGTTTATCAATCATTTCTTAATATAGCTTTATTTCTTCCCTCTCCCCCTCCCTTCCCCTTCTCCACTTCTGATTTGCCTCCTATCCTCTATGCATCAAAGCTTTGCGAAGAGTTGCATTGATGAGTGCTTATTGTCGGAATTATTAAATTTATATATGAATATCTCGCGGTCATGCTAATAATACTACACTGAACCTATCTATCACCGTCATAAAAAATGTTATAAAGACGCTGTATGATTATTGAATAACACACATAATTAGAGAGATAAAAATATTTATTTTCCTACTACACACTTTAATAACGCGGAATAATGGAATTAAATATTTTATTTTAATTTATTTTATTTTATTACCTCTATATCTATAGAGTTTGTAATATTTTGTATAAGTGCACATTTCTAATTATAAAAATGATAAATTGCAACATTTTTTTATTATATTTTTCGTACGTGCATTGTAAATCTAAATAATAAAGATAAAAAAGTAATAATAGGTCTCTATTGTATTTTAAAAACAACACAAAACAATATATTATTTTTTTATAATTTACCTTATTTTATTTCTCTCATATCTATATCTGTAGATATATTTCTAACATTTGTAAAATATATTTTTGTAAAAAATATATTTTTAAAACTATAAAAATTATAAATTATACATTTTTATTATTACGTGTTTATCATTGTTGATTTAAATAATAATAATAATAATGTGCCAAAATTTGAAATGTCGATTAAAGAATGATTAGCTGTAATTAATAAATGGCAGCGCCAAACAAGAATCGATCTAACAATACATATGTCATTGGAATATATTTAATCAATTGGTGCGCTGATGACAATAATAATGTGATCAATTTTGATCGATTTTCATTACTCGGTAATTGATACCGATGTTCATTATTCATTATTAACAATAATACATATGACGCAAGCCTCTTTTTTTATCGTGTTGCACATTTAACGAAGGCACAACTGGCAGATGCTTTTAGTGCGCCAGAACAAAAGCTGAAGAAGCAACGAATTAACAAGCAGAGGCTGCGGTTTGACCCCGTTGCCCATCATAGAATCGGAATTCAAGAAGAACGTAACGCGCCGGACAGAGACGGGACGAGAGAAACAGATAGAGAGTTTCGAAGAAGAGAGAAGAGAGGTGGACGCGTAGCCGGCCGTCAGCCTCAGCATCCTCTCTGATGAATTATTCTCCCCTGATCAGTAGTTCTCATTCGTTCGTTCTTTCGAGACGATATACTTTTTTATATATCGGTCGACCGGTACTTCATCTCTATTGAGAATCTCTGTCTCTCCGTTGATGAGGATTACCGGAGCTCTCTGACTATTGTATTCCTCGTAGCGATTTCTCTCTCAGATTGTAGATACATCTCGCGTATATATATATATATATATATATATACGCTTTATCTTTTTACGCTGCAAAAATCTCTTAGACGTATCGATAATCAATACACCGTGATACAAAGATTGATACAATATTATACTTGAAAAGTGACAGTTTCTTTTATACATATAATATATATAATATTTAAAATCTCGTAAAATTTATGATGCAACTTTTTTATTTATTGTACGCATTAGAATATTTTTTTCTATTATTTTATGTTATTTAACATGATTTCACAGATGCACGACGTTTACGATTTTCAAATTATTCTGCCGGTTCGTCTGTCGCGAACCTTTCGATAGGTTAAAATATGTACAGTCGGTTGAGAGAGAGAGAGAGAGAGAGAGAGCCACTGCAAACACCCGATCAGGATCACCGGAGATGTCAGTCATCCTTTTGTTCCCCGATACCGTGTCTTTCCTATATCCTGTTTCAGGGTTTGCCGTGTAAACTCCCCGGTTCGTCATCGTCACCGTCGTCGACGAATGACGGCGTATAATAGGTCGCTGCGCGACCATCCCGACTCGGGTGTAATGCGCGTACATCGGGGAGGAACTTGTCGATTAACTCATCTACCATGGGCATTGTTGCCCTCTGATGAGAGAGGACACCGGTCGTGCGTTTATTATGGGTATCGCGTTATTATACTAACCTGATCGCCTTTGTGCGCGGCGATATAAGTTTTCCGGTAGCCGACTCGCACAGTATGGTCGGTATGGACATTTATAGAGGCGATTTAGATCGACAATTTGCCTTGATTCGGCTGATTCGCGAGTTAGAATTTATCGCGCGAGTACATTGGTCGCGAAAGGTTGATTTATTAGCAGAATTGTTTGTTTTAACGTTAGAGGTAGTTGAATTAATTATTCATACACTATAGTAAAATATGCACAAAATTGACTTATGACTCGTGATATCATAAGAATTTAATATATTTATTAATAATATAACAATGTGAGGTAAATTTCTTGCATTTACTGAATGAATTATTTTACGACTACATCATTGTTACTACTCGATATCTGTATAATAACGGATAATAAAATGTTATGCAAAGATTTAATGACGTATATAAATGTTACATTGTGTATAATTGTGGAATATTTTTTTTTTATTTTAAATAGTGCAAATTAGAAAGTAATCCATGCTTTTTGGTGCAAATTGTAGTCAATCTACGATGGATATCACGGAAGTCGAGGTGTCATTAAGAAGATTTTAATCGCGCGCTATTAATGTCGCGTTAGGAACAAGGAATAAGGGAGTCAAGATGGATCAACGCGCACAGCTCGTCGAGCCTTCTGAAGGAATACGGACGTTTCTTTGTGGTAAGTACTTTGCCAAAATGACTTTATTTGCACGACGTAACGCGCTCATAATTAATATACTGATGGCACGCGATGCAATTGCTATACTAATGGCGAGAATTTAACGCTTTGACCAAAGATCTATGAATAACAAAGAGCACTCGGGCGCTATTAACGACATGTCAGCGTAATACCATCGTTCAAATTTATGAATATTTGACACGTGGCGGTACAAACTAACCATAAAATGACTCAAAACATAAATAATCTTAAAGTTACATAGTTCGTTTACAATAATGTGTACGTAGAATAACGTACAAGTTTAGTAGCGAGTTCTCTGAGTAGCCGAATCGCAGACTAAATTACCGCTTCTTATTCTCATTGATAAAAGATTTGTTTATTAATTATTTTTACGCTGTTCGTCGTAAGATTCATTTTAATGTCACGTGGAGACCGTGTTTACCGTGCAGCTTCCTTCGAACCTCTCTCACAACGATGATTCTACTTGAAGAATCTTGGCGCATTCGATCCGTGCAAACATCCTCCTCCGCCGACGTGGTACGAGAGCGAGATAGAGTTTGAGGTATATATACTCCTGCCGGATAAGTATCAAGTATACAGGTCGGGCAGAGATATAGTCGGCCAGTATCGACCGGGTAGCCAAGTTCAACAGCCAATCCCCGGCTGCGCATTAAAACCACGCCCTTTATTTCGCGGTTGCATTAGCCTCATCTCGCGGGCTGTATTTAAGTCAAGATGGAATACTTAGTTTCTTCCACTTTCATTCGTAAAGTTGGGAGGGAGGGAGAGAATCGCGAGATGATGTTCCCCGGTCGTAGCAAGTTGAAAGCAGAGTGACGGCTTTTATATTATTTGCCACCGCAGTGTTCCATTGAATTAACGCGTTTCTTAAATTATTTCTACGGCACAACAACACGACAGTGGTGATTGGCACATTCGAGTCCGTAATATAAAAAGATGAATTATTACTAATATATTTGTGTTGCTGTCTCTTGCAATCTTACTAAATTATATATATATATATATATATATATATATATATATATATATATATGTATAAAATAAAATTTGTGATAAAAAATTAATACGCGCGAAAAGTATTTATTCCTTTTAATTTATTATGATTTCGATAAGGTTGAAATTTTTCACGATTTTATATCATAAATCTCTTTGTGAAACAATCTGTGATTTGAAATTCCGTTGTTATGCGAAATTTGGATAACCGCGGCAAGAGAAATTAGCGGTGTTGATTATTGTATAGACTACGAGCTGGTTATTCATGGGAATTTGATGAGAACGAGCCTCGCAGCGTAATATACAAACACCAGAGCGGCTCGCTGACGATTAATTGAATTCACTTGATCGTAACGAGGAGGAATAATTACCTCTGACGCGCCCGTATATTAGTATTACAAATCACTTGAGAAAGTATCATTAAAAGCAGCCGCAATCGTAGCAGCTTACCAATATCTGTAACTTTTAATAGATGCTTTTATTAAAATGGAGACTTAAGGAACTTAAAGTCACCGTCAAAATTATGTAAGAAATAAAACATACTTTCTTGAAAGATTTTATTATATACACACACAGTTTTATGTGTCGTGTTAAATTTTATTTTTCGTAATAAGATTTCAAATGATCAAATGTTCTTAATTATAGACCGTATAGAAAAATTAGCCCTTTGACTTTGTGTATCAATTTCACAATGTCCAATTTTTTCCTTATTATATACTTAAATATATATAATGAAAAAAACCTATTGTAGACAAACGTGCTGCAACAATTCTTATCTTGAGGCACATTTCGTGTACCGCATTAAGAATTTGCCAAGAAGGTGATTTATAATCATCAACGAATTCGTATTTGTATAAGTAAGGAACTCGGTTTGCTGTCGGTAAAAGCAGGGCAGGGGTAGTTCGAGTTTCAGAACCTCGTAAAGGATATCGGGTAGTGGATGGAAGGTGTACGGATCGAAACGAAGGAACAGAAAGCTCTCGTTAATGAGCTTCCTCACCCTCAAAGCTTTGAGAAAGCCGGTTACACTCGTCTCACTCGCCCTGGTGGAGCGAGAGAGCCGTTCAATTCAAAGCTTCCAGGAAATTATACGTCTGTTACCGTTCTATCGTGAGCAAAGGCTCAAAACCCGGTGCCTAATAGCGGCAATATCGTATTTTAATCTCGGCTCAAGGAAGTGCATTTGTCATTCCCTCGTCGCACAAAGAGACTCCTCGTTTTAGAAACTGCAATTACCCGACAAAATTATTCGTTGAATTCAACTCCGCGCGCGGCCACCTCTCGTATAGATTGAAATTTGCTGAATCAAAAATAGGTAATTTAGTAGATATTTGTAAAAATCGCTTGACTTTCTATCTTACATTATTTTTATCTTCATGTCAAAACTGTAATTTCTCACAGAACATTTTCGCATATGATTAACGTATCTGATCATGTGCGACAATTAACATAATAATGAATAATTTTTTCCTTTTAAAATGATGAAATATTCTTCTACATGTGATGCATGATTCTTAAAATACAAAACTAGATTATCAGTATTAATTTTGCTTTGAAATCTTTTATAGCTATTAATATTTTATATATTTAATTAAATAATAATAAGTATACAATATCGTAAATAAATTTTTATTTGAAGTTTGTTCCAAATTTCTTCCTTGTCATTTGGTTTTATCAATTTTTGTTTTCCCCGTTATATTAATAGCAGTCACTTGAATAACGAGTCCGTTATAACCCACTTTCGACGAGTCCGCAAAGTTTCGCGACACTTTGGTGCCATCGCTCATATCATAACGCGCGATGCTTCGATTTTCTATCGCGGCCGCGTTGAAAACTCGTGGGCATTAGACGAGAGCCCATCTGGTCGAGGTGGCACTCGCGCAAAGTATTTTCCATTGGCGCGGCGCGGAGTTTGTACTTTGTCGCAATGCCTGTGACGGCAATTTCTCCGGGGATGGTTACTTACAGTGTTGGCTTAAACAACATACTTAACCGGGCTACTTAGTACTCACGGGGGCGCAGACGTACCCCTTGCAATAATAACATTTCGCCCCCTTTAATCCGCGGCCTGCTGTTAGTCCTCGGCTAAGTATCTGTCCTCCTCGTTCCCGGCGTTCCCGCTTCATCGGGTAACTTTCCCTCCCTCCCTCTTCGCTTCTCTTCCCTTCACTCCCTTCTCGTCGCCCTTACGAAATCAAAACACGGAAAAGCCGATACAGTTTTGCGTAATACCCTCTTCGTCAGAAAGTTCCTCGCGGTGTTTTCTAGCCACGTCGCTAAGAGCGAGCGGCCTTCTCTCGATGGGGAGTGGCGAGAAGAATTGTTTTGTGTACAAATTGCACTAACAATGGCTATAAGCTTAAACGATTTTTATTCATTACCGTTCGCGTATCGGCCAAAACTTGCTTGAGAGAAATAAAATACATCAATCAGTTGAAAAAACAGCAAAAATAAATGTAAATAATTTTTTTATTTCTCTCTTTGAGTTCTTTTTGAAAATAACATGAATTTTTTCATCGATCCTATTAAATTAAACATTTAATTTTGCAACGATATTTATCTGTTCTATTCTAAATTAATCAAACTGATATTGAAAATTTAAGATTATCGTATAATGATTCATTTAGCGTACCTTGAAAATATTTCAATACGATTTGATATTACATTTTTTGTGTTTAAGATTGATTCTATGTATTACGCGTTTATCTTTTCAACATTATATACATTATATACGATGATCGTTTAATTTGCTTCGCGATAATTGATCATTAGCTCTTGTGTTACTTGTTGACCAAGTCGCAGAACCATCGATATGCAATTATGATGCCTAGATGCAATTTCGTCGTAATTTAGGACGTCAAGACTGTCGAAGATTCTGACATTTCGCCGGATTCTGCCGAATGTCATGATGGAAGCATGGGTATGGATAGGGGATAAGATAATGCGCGGTAGGCGGGATGTGGGTCTCTATATATAAGTTCTATGGAGTTAGTAGATACCCCGTCGGGCAACATAAACCCCATAGTGCTAAGCGGCTTAGTACCTCGTAAGGGCACTGACGCCTGACATATCCATGTATACCCTGCTCCGGATGTCTCGCGATTCAGACATAGGCTTCCTTCATGGAGATGCTCTCATGAACCTTTGAGAACATTCGCGAATTCAACTGACAATGAAAATATTCCGCAATGATAAAACTTTGAGGAGAATTCTAATGCCAAAATATTTTTATATTCTGTGCGAAAAAGCTTACATACACAATATTGTAAGAAAAGTAGTTATAGCATTGATGAAGTAATTAATTGAACACAAATTTATTTATAATTGTCAAACAAATTTAATTATAAAATTGTTGACGTTATTATTATTAAATCAATAAGCGTTAACCATCGTATTGCATATCGTATTGCATTGCTTTACAAGCAACAATACTATATGACTCTCAGCTACTATAATATTTTGTTTTTCCCATGACGTTACTGCCTTCCCGTTATGGGGGCCGGAGGGCGACGTATGACACACCCCCATTGAAATCTCATGCACGGGATATACTTAAATTAAACGGACGCCGGTGTCGTATTATGGCAGAGAATAGCAAGTTATATCTAACCTCTCATTAACCCCGTGTGAACCTGAATCGAAACCCCACGTGAAAAGCGAGACGTCGATTTTCAAACTAAAAATCTACAAGGGAGTGTTTCGTTACTTCATTTGGAACATTCACGAAGCAAAAATTTAAAATTTGCTAATAATTAAGAAACTTACAGAAATGGCCATAAAAAAGTTATGTGTACATATAAAATTTATATATTAAATTTACTGCTCATCGGGACAATATGTAGCGATACTATACTATAGTCTATAAAAAATATATAAATATATCCCTTTTCATAATATATATATATAAAACAATGTCTATAAAATTTAAAAAAATTAATATTTTAATTTATTGTACGCTATGGAGTCTTTTTACTTTTTAAACAAAATATTTGTTAAAAAAAAATAACAATTTTTGAAAAAATTTCTATTAGGTATACAACTTTTTTATTAAATAATAAATAAAATATAATAAATAAAAATATAATTTTTTAAATAATCTAAACAATTATAAATAAATAAGTTATAAGTTTTGTTTTTACCTCACTGTTGCTCCGTCGTCATCCGATACTTCATCTAGTCTGTTCTCTTCTCCTGTTCCTCCTTTACTGTTCATTCATGGCACTCACTCGCGAAAATGCAGTTAATTACAATCGTGCGCACACTAATCACTATAATACGGCGATCGCGTGATACTTTGCATGGCACTCCCGATGTTAATCGCACGCGATGTATACTTTATTATATTGAAAACAATGAAAAAAAAAATTCTGATCTGTTCGGTATTCAAAAATCATACAGCTTTTTGACATGTCACTTGCTACAAAAATGTTATCTTTGTTGTTAATAAATAGTGTGCTCTCAGATTTTACTATCTCATATTATAAATGAATATATGCACGAATAAAAATTAAAAATAGATATTCCCAGAATTTAATATTAAAAAATGTGTAGTCGCTTTGTCGATTACTTGCGCGATAAATCTCGATTGAACAAATCATGTATAGTACATATTTTTAAAAAATCACGCAACTATCTTAATAACTCACATACATATAAACGCTATTTTATATGTACTACGCGTATGCTAAATATTAAAATATGTGATTAGATACGACTATATTTAATAATTAGATGTATTAAAATGTTGCGCGATTTGGAGTTGATCGTTTTATACTCGCAACTTTTGTTATTAATCGAAGTAAAACTCGAAGATAAAATCGACAACTTTATTCTGATATCACGCGAGATACATTAATTTGCTAAAAAGACAGTAATCATCAGACAGTAATAATTAATTACTCATGATGATACTCTGATTGTAACAATTGTACGAAATATTCTTGTTTGACATTGCGTAGTACTTGTCGCTATCGTGGTTCGAAAGATAATGTGACGTACAAGCTCCGAACTTTACGACGTATAGAACGCTATTGTTGACATTGCTATTAGTCGCAAGGCCAAGCTCCAAGGTAGTGGTGGGAAACGGCTCCATGTATCGTCATATTATTTCTCAAAGGACGATCGCGACAAATATATCAAAAAATATACGATTATTAACAATTACGTATGTGATTAATTAATTCTCGCGATTTTTATCATACGTTAATATACATATAATCCAATAATATAATATCAAATAATAGATTCGTGTAAAATATCACATGACATCGGAATAAAATTATGAATTTAATTTTCACACTTTCCAATCATTGATAAAAATCGTGAGTACAGAGATCGAATTCAAGTTATGCCGAATTATAATATAATACTTATTTAAGTAATATATTTATGCTTCAATTATTTTATTCAATTATTTATCAAAATACTTGTTAACCATGTAGTAAACATTCGATGTTTACATCTTATAATTTGTTAAAACGTGTATTTTATGTTTTTACGTGAATTCTTCATTCGACATTTATCGCGCGAGTAATCAGCAAAACGGCAACATATTTTGAGATATCGCATTATGCAGATATGTAATTTCACATTGTTCTCAATATATTATAATAAAGTATGCGTCGCGTGCGATTAACATCAAGAGTGTTGTGTAAAGTGCCGCGCGATCATCATTCGAGAAATATGTAATACGATGCGCTCATCGTATTACATATTTCTCGAATGATGATTTATCAATCGCGCATTGAGGTGCTACATTGATTGTAACATTACGTACGAAATATTCTCGTTTGACATTGCGTAGACTTGTCACGACCGTGGTTCAAAAGATAGTGCGACATACGATATACGAGCGCCGACCTTTACGACGTATACGCGCTATTATTTACATTGTTATTATTCGCGCAGCACAACTCAAGAGTTAAAGTAAGATGGTGGGAGACGCTTCTCCCACCATCTTACTTTAACTCTTGAGTTGTGCTGCGCGAATAATAACAATGTAAATAATAGCGCGTATACGTCGTAAAGGTCGGCGCTCGTATATCGTATGTCGCACTATCTTTTGAACCACGGTCGTGACAAGTCTACGCAATGTCAAACGAGAATATTTCGTACGTAATGTTACAATCAATGTAGCACCTCAATGCGTGATTAACTGATTATTATCTCTTGATCAAATTAATATATCTCGCGTGGTATTAGAATAAATTTGTCGACTTGATTTTTTAATTTTACAATTATTAACAAAAGTCGCAAGTGTGCGTACAAAACGATCGACTCCGAATCGCGCAGTATTATGACATACAGTCGGACCTCTTATCCTACGACATTTTCGGTCCGGAATCTTCCCCTTAAACCTCTGATCCTACGACAAAAATTTGAGAGTGGGGGTATAATTTCCCTTTCGCGGTCGTAGCATGAGAGGATTTTTTGTCGTAGGATAAGAGGGTCGTAGGATAAGAGGAGTCCGACTGTATTTAATTATTAAGAACGTATGTAGTTACACATACTTATTGAAATATTTTACATGTATTTTATATGATTTATTAAATCGAGATTTACTTATCTGTGAGTAATCAACAAAGCTACTACATATTTTCGAATATTGCATTCTGTGAATATTTATCTTTAATTTTACCTCGTATATTTATTTATTTATGATATAATGCGATAATGAGATAAATCTGGGAGCACACTATCTGTTAATAGCAAAAATAGCACTTTTGCGGCAAGTGACACGTGAATAAAACCGATTTTAAAATACCAAACAGATCATAATTTTTGCATTTGTTTTCAATGTAATAAAGTACACAGTGTGCGATTAACATCGGAAGTGCCGTGCAAAGTATCACGCGATTGCTGTATTATAGTGATTAGTGTGCGCGCGATAGTAATTACCCGTGTTTTCGCGAGTGAGTGCTATGAATGAACAGGAAAGGACGAACAAGAGAAGAGGAGCAGATCCGGACATCAGGTGAGCAATCATGATATGAAAATTAATTTATCTTATATTTATTACTTGTAAAAAGCCAATAAATAACTTTACGTGCAATGATATTTTTTTGAAATGTTAATTATTTTAGATATTTTGGATATTCTGTTATACATACAACACACGTGTGTGTGTGTGTGTGTGTGTATATACGTATATAATTTGGATATATTTTACAGATCAACGATATGTATTATTAGCATTCTACCGTTGCGCATCGTATTGATGAATGTTAAATTTTATATATTGGCAAATTTATTTTGCATAAATACAATTTATATAAATGATTATATATGATAATAATTTTTATTAGCTATATATTTTTATTAGCTTTTTATTATGCTCGAAATTTCAATGAGCTTGTTTTTCGGTTTGCTGCAAGGCATAAGTGACATTTTAAGCAAACTCGTATTCGCGAATGTTTTGGGAATATACGTGTTTTTCAGTTTTATTAATATTCTGAGTTTATATCATACACAAAAATCAGTCAAAGTTATGTATTGGCTATAGGAAATAATAGTAATTAAATAGTAAATTGTAAAGTGTGTACACTAAAAAATTTTTTGCGAGAAGATAAATTAATTACGAAATCACACGATATCATAGATGAAAATACTAACTTGTCGCTAACTATTATCGAGCCAAACCGCTCGTAAAAATGTTGAAAACAGATCCGCTTAACCAAATAAAGCCCATACCAGCTAACAATCGATGCTACAAATATTTGTTGACTTTTTTGTCACTATTCGGTGCGCGAGTAAATAAAATCAGAGCGCGATTTATCGGCGCGCGAGCAAACGCCATTCCGCGTTATTGTCGCGCCATTATTTCATGGCGCGATAATTCCCACAATGTCCACCTTTTCGGGCCCATCGGTTTCATGCTTTTCCGAGTCCTTCTCGGGCTCTTAAGCAGCTAAGAGCCCATGATCCGTGATCGTTGTGACCGGAAGAAGAGATCGCGAGAGAGCGCAACGAAAGCCTTAAAAACATCTTTACCGCAACAATGGCGTATGCCGATTTTAAAAAGATCCAGAGAAGATTTATCCTCACTTTCACACCTCCCTACGACGTCGGGCCGCGGCGGGTCGACCTTAAGACCTACAACAAATACCTGACGAGCGTAATCTGCAGGGGCTCTACCGTAGCGGGAGGGCCCCTGTGTCAGCCCCATTATGATATTCGCGGTATTGTCGGGGCGTCGAATCTGTCTACAAATAACCACTAGAGAAATGGTTACTCAGTCGTTACTCTCTTTCGCTTCCTGGCCCTTCTCTCTGCGTTCCGTTCCCTTCGTCGCACGTTCCTGCATCTCGCTTGCTTGCTCGTTCATCGCCTTTCATCCCTCTCTTGCTCTCATTCCGCGTCTGTACCATTCAGAGTGGACTACATTATTTCGTTGTAAGGCCCCGACCACACCGCATTATCCTAAACATCTAAATCCGGACAGCTGGAGCCCAGTCAGCGGCTCCCAACTTAGTTCTGAAAGCATTCTGTTTGTGTGCGCCGATTATTTTTATATATATTTTTTCGAAAGTTATTATGAGATTGAATATTATTATTTATCTATCTACTATTGACTGTTTTAGATAAAAAATACAGATACCTACTGCATTATTAAAAAAATATAGAAACAAACTAAAAATGAAATTCTCACATGATCTCTTTATAGTCTAGTAATATTATAATGACAAGAGTATGCTTGTATGTAATAATATATTTTTACGATCTATCTATGGTTTTTCAAAGCAGTTTATTGTGTGTTAAATATTTAAAAAATATCTAAAGTAATTCATTAAATTTATCATTTTATTTAATATATCTTTGCAATCTCCTTAATGCACTCTATTGTTATGCAAAGCCTTTTAGGAAATAGAGACCAGTCGAAAGTGTATTTCGGTGAATGTTTGCTTGAAACCGCTCTCATTTCGAAAGTTTTATATTGTTACCTTAACATGGACGATGAGAACCACTTCCTAATGAATGCGCCAGAGGTGTCAGAGCAGCAACTGTCAAAACACGACCGGCAAGACGGCGACCGTGCCATCGAGTGCACGACGGAGATAAACGATAGCAGGGCGAGGGTAGACAAAGAGAGAACGAACCTTTTCACGCCATATTGGATGTACCTCGGGAACGGTGCACGCCACCGAAGCCTATCGATAATCGCGATATCCATCCCATTATTCCATCATACAAAATTTCTACGTTTCTTCGTTGCACGCGTACACAACGAGCTGTTCCGGGGTTCTTGTACATATAACGTTTTCCGATCTCCCTTCGCTGCCGTTCTGTTGTCAAATTGTTGTCGATATGATGAGGTAGATCAGAAAAATACAATTGTTTTATTCAACGTTTCTTTCATTGATTTTTTTTCTAATATGACGTGTGTGTTTATATAATGATTATTACGTGGCAAAATAATTTTTATTTGAAAGATATATTTAAACTCGACCATTGATCGACAACGTATACAGACTCTTTGATCAGTTTGAAATTTTGATTTTTTTACGTTACGTTATAAATCTTATCTTTTACGTAAAAAGAAAAACACTCGCTCACGCGTATACCTGTATTTAAAAAAATTGTCTTTAAATTTTGTTTCCCAAGTTGTTGATTCATTTAATACATCTTATGACTGTAGTCATTTTAAAATCTTCTCGTGCAATGTTTGCAAAAGAGAGAAAAAAAACTGATTTAACATATCGTAGAAATAACACGCCGCCGCGACAGACACGAGTCCCGTAATATCTCTTAAAAGTCACCGGGTTGAAAGCCGTCTCAACGGAGTCGAAGTCGAGAGAGCGCAGTGTAAAAGTCCGCGCGTATCCGTTCCATTCCCCGCATCCCGACGGCTCCATCTTCGTGTCTGGAAATCTACCCAGCTGCCAAGCACCTTCGATGTAGGGGAGAGAGAGAGATAGAGAGAGAGAGAGAGAGAGAGACAGAGACGAGGTCGACGTGCGCGACAGAAGAGGAAAATGAAAGAGAGAGAGAAAGAGAGAGAGAAGGGTGGAAGTAGGAGAAAGAGAGAGAGGAAGCGGTTGCATGTGGAGCAGGGTGGAGTCGACATCGAGAGTGAGCTTAGGCGTGCGCCCTGGGCATATCGGCTTTTCGGGAGAGCCTTGGTCGATGCTCCCTGGTTCCTGGTTAACCCGCGGGATCGGTTACAAGCCAGGCGATTGGTTCATTTTGTCAGCGACACCCGCCTACGCCGTGTTATCGCGCAACTACTTTATCTGTCTGCCTCTCTCCCGTTATATTAGTCTCTCTGTCTCTATCTGCCTCCTCTCTTTCTCTCTCTTTTACCCGTCGGCGGTTTTATTCTGCGCATTCTGTTGCTATTTCTCTCTCGTCGCACCGCATCGTCGATAATCTGTCCTTCCTTCATCGTGCTCTTTCTAACTCGCGTTTGTTTCGTTGCCCGACTCGACTCTCCCTCGCTTTTGACCTTCGACGAAAAAAGATCGTCTGGACACGACTCTAAGATCGTTAACGGCCGATGACTCCGCAATTTTTTGACGTTCCGGCGTGGAAGCGTGTGACGTGCGAACCTGTGGGAAGGACGGATGATTTCAGCAACGACGTGGTCTCGTGCACTTTCTCGCGCGGTATCGTTTTAATCGTAGAACAACACGCCAACGTAATGAGAAATTGCTAATGAGAGATTTTATAAATAAAATAATAATTAACCTTCTTCAGTATATATATCGATACACACACACACGCACACGCACACGCACACAGTTTTTCATTATTAGAAATATGTATATATTACGTACAACAACGTGGATTGTATTTGCGATTTGTTATTATAGGATCGCGTGTCCAATGTTATAGAACCGCATGGCGTAAATGTTAAGCCATTTTAATGCATCGATGTGTTTAACACGTTCCATGGATTAAGCGCGAAATTTGCCACTTCGTTTAACAGTCAGGATGGGACAGGACGTATAATGGATGCGAGGATGCGAACAAAATACTCATATGATGGTCCGTTGTAATGTCATAATAATCTGTTAATATATTTTCGCGCGAACGTATGTACAGGCGCAAATAATAATAATATTAATAATAATATTAATAATAATAATGCTTCATTTGTGTTCTTCGTATATTTATATATGTATAATTTCGTATCGATAGTCGTCTTTAGGTAAATTAGTAAATTTACCTATAGTACATGTATATATACTATATATATATATATATATATATATGTATATTTTTTGTATGTATAGTATATACGTACTGTATAATATGTTCATATTTATAAGACGGATTATACAAGAATTTCGCTAGACGAGTCTATCTACAAAGATAAGGGCGAAAGCGTGAGGGTCCTATCGTCTCGCGCTTAATAAGATCGATTGGCCATACCGGCCTCGAAATTCTCTTTTACACTCTTTTTATTCCCGCAAGTCTTTCCCCAAAGAGCCAGGCGATTAATGAAATATACAATGTCGCTAGTTTCTATTTGATCTAACAAGGTGAGAATTGACGGAAAGAGGGGAGCGTAGGTGGCTCGTTGGTTTTGCATTTCGCATTTTGCTACAGAATAAGTCGTGCTCTTCTCTCGTTTAAACCAGAGTTGTTTTTGTAGCTATATTTATATAAAGTGTATAAAACTTTCATAATGAGGAATTATAATGATATAATACAACAGAACAGATGTGCAGTTATATTAATAACATGAGTAACTTTGACATATAAATGACATATAAATAATTATGCTACAAATATAACTGAGGTCCGAATAATAAAATGATGTAAGATATTACATATTAATCATATTTTAAAAAATGGATCGTAAAAATTGTAAATAAAAATAATTTTTGGTATAAAATTTCAAAAGAAGCAGATGGAATGTATTATTGTTATGAATGAGTATGATTTGTAAATTGTAAAAAATGTGCAGTTTTTATGAAGAAGAAAAAAATAGTTATATTTATTAATTTGTTTTAATAACAATTTGGAATATTCTTTTCACTCTCTGATATATTAAATGGCTTTTAGACGAGAATGAAGAAAGTTATTAAGAAGAGAAATATTGAACAAAGTTTTGGTGTGAGATTTTTCTAGGCAATCTCAATAATCCAGACGGTAATAATACATAAGACATTGTGCATTCTATTTACTTTATAAAAGGATAATGAAAGAGCTGCTCTTCAATATTAATTGAATATTCGCCGCGACTACGATATTTCTCGATTTTTCAATATTGATATCATAGCGTCTGTGGTTAGATCTATCTCTCATATCTGGCCATCTTATGCCAGCCTAAGAATCTGAGAGTCCACTACCGTAGCGATTTCAACTTGGAATTTTATCGCGTTCTCATTTTGACGTCTTGGGCCGGCTTGCCATTACGGCATTTCGATGTCGACAAAATATAGGATTTTCACACAAGAAGTAAATACTATCAGAATAATGAAAGAAATTGATTTATATAGAAGAAAGATTATAGCTTCGTTGAACAAAAATTTTAAATGTTTTTGAAATATTAAAAACTTTGTAATTTTGAAAGAAATTTTGTTAAACCGTAAAATTCGCCTGTTTGAAACAATTTTTTAGATGCGTTTTCTTATGAAATGGCAGAGACATTTTTAAAATAACCACATCTTACATTTAGATATGTGGTTTATTGTCTCTAGTAAAGCTGATTTTAAAAGCGGGTAGTTGTATTTTCATAAAATATCCGTGCGTGCTTACGGAAAGTATATATGTATGTGTGTTATATATTATTATATTGCATAATATGTAATAACATAATACATATATAAAATATATATAATATAACATAAAAATATATAAATAATATTTTATTATTACATTATGTAATAAATAAATTTATAGTAAACGTAATAATAAAATAAATGTTTTCAAAAGTTTTTGCTTCTTTTGTGAACATCCTTGAATTAATTTCGGAGACTATTTATTACGAATAGAGAGAATATCAACTAGAAAGCGGCGCTATTTGAAAACTATGAGACTCACTGCATCTGGTTCTTGGGCATCGACGAACGGACATGTCGGGAACATCTAACGAAAGTTATGTACACACCCTGACCGATTGACTTTTTTTTTTTTTAATCCGAGAGATTGCACTTATTTAATGAATTCGCACTCACTTCTCGAAGCGTCTATGTTGTCCTCGCGTTTTATAAGAGCGTTATCAGAAATGATTCCTTCGAATGTGAATTGTATTGCCATGCATCATCAAATAGATTCACATAAATACTAAGAGATTTACAGCGTAGTAGCCTTTCGAAATTTTCAAGCAAAACTTTCGGTAATGTATCTACATATTGATACATATTGATATCGTTGATTCATCTTCGCATACATGTCGATCGTTTTTAAACTCTCCTTGGCTCTGCTTTCCGATGATGATGCCGATTGATGTTGTCGCGGATGAAAGCCATCTTGCAGTTTACACCGTACAATTATCTTTGAGTAATCTCTGTGCGATAACTTTTGAAATATATTATCGATTTTATTTCGTTTGTCACGTTCAGTCTTCGCAAAATTACGAACAGTTCTCCGGAAAGTCGTATCGTATCGCGTTCACACTTAGTAATTTTTCTAAACACAATCAAATCTTTTTCATATCTCGCGATTTGTCGATTTGATTCATGAAGAGCCATTTCCAAAGTCAGATTATCATGCATGATCGATTAACTTTCCTATCTTCACAACACCTCGAAGCGTTCGTTCGCGACGTTATCGCACCGATAGCTCTTTTTGGGCGTCAGACGATCATCCGTGCCGATGGCATCTTCCAATTCGTCGTCCTTATCGTATCACGCGGGCGAAAATGGTCTGTGGATTTGCGGTCGCGGATTCGGCAGCGGCGGCGTGGCAACCCTTATCAGCCCCTGACCTTGGGACTGACCCTGAGGCGTCGGCTGACGGGGTGGCGGGCTGCCTCGAGAGGAGGGGGTGTGTGGGCTGGGTACAGCCACCCTCAACGGACCGGTGACCGATAGATTCGCCGCCATCAATGGCGGGCTGTGGGCCTCCGATAAACTGTCCGATAGGCGAGATAACCCGCCGTCGGATAGTCGCGACGTTTCGGATATCCTGGATATCCCTTCGGACAGCTGGTGCTGGGGATGTGGATGATGTAACAGTCCTTCGTGCGGATGGAGTCTTGGCGGTGGTAGCCCTAATGAATCTGGCAATCTGTAATAGAACAGAGAAAGAACTGCATTTTCTCTGGAGAAAATACAGTTTAGCAAAATCGCGATCTATTATATGCGACATGTTATTGTAATAATATGTGTATATACGTATATAAATATACACACATACAATATCTTGAGATATATATTTATATATAAATAATTTAAATTGATAATAAATTTTATTTCAAAAATATTAGCGAAACAAAATATAAACAATATAACATTTCAAGAAGGAAAAATCTCGTGACGAAAGAGTCAATTACTAAAACTTACCTTGATGTTGGGTCACCTCTGGGCCCTACAGCTTGAAAAGGGCTGGACTCGGCGAACCTAAAAATCCCTCCACCCGGCATATTCGGATGATTAGGCTGCGGACTGTGAGGTCCGAATCGGAAGTTCGTTGGTGGAAATTTAAAAGCTGTTGTATGGCTAAATCGAAAATGTGGTTGCGTAGGATCGAAACGGAAATTCAAGGAAGGAGGTGGCAGAGGTCCAAGAGATCCGAGAGGGACCGGGGACGGTTGGTGGTTCGGTGGCGGCGAGGAACTCGGCGACGGCGGTGAAGTTCCTCCGAGGGAAATGTCGGAGTCCTCGCTGCTGCTACCTCCGGGCCCCGGACTCAAAGTACGTCGCGCGTTTCCGTTTCCTTGGCCTGATTGTTGCTGCATTCTGCTGCAAATAATCCGTAATTTGCAATTATTAACTGATATTATCGATATTTCGATGAAAAATTTAAAAATCGTGAGATGCTTGTCGCGAATAAAATTATTTGATATCTCTTAGCGAATGAAACAAGTAATAGAGGAAATTATAGCTATGGAATTATAGTAATGGGAACTAACTTTGAAAGAGAAAAGTAATAGTGATCTCTGAAAATATAATACATAAAAAAAAAAAAAAATAAAAAACAAAATTAGAGAGAGAAAGATGAAAATAATAATAAAAAAAATAAAAACAGAGAAATAAACTTGATAATTGAGTAATATCATTTTCAAATTTTATCTCTCTCTCTCTCTCTCTCTCTTTCTCTCTCTTCTATCTTCTATTTATCATATTTTGTAGAAAAAATATAATCCATCGAGATAATCTAGCTTTAAAATATTAGAAGTTGCGATACATGTATGTATAGTCGAGATTGCTGCTCGTGCGAATATGCCTCAAACTCTACAAAATATCTTTTTAATATTCTGTCACCTTGTTACAAAGGAGAACTCTTGGCTAAAAAAGGAGAAAAAAAGAATTTGTTAGCTATTTGAACTTTGAACTTTAGACTCTGGTTAGCTTCGCGGTGTGAAAAGGCGCGTGTGGTCGCGGTGGGAATTTTAATTCGTTTTCGCTTAGAGGTAGCACTGTAGGGGTGGATGTACATACGTAATGTACACGTGGATGTGTGCACGCGGTGCTGAAAACACTTTGTTTCTCCAGTCATCGCCGCGGAGAGCGCGGTCGTAATTAATGAGCGCGTTCATCCTTCCCAGGTGAGGAGGCCGCGGATTCACGGGAGAGTAACGACGATTCTTGACGACGGTTCTCGCATAAAGGAGAGATCCACCTCATTACTCGGCAGATCACGAATAGATACGGAAAAACACGGTAAACTTCACACGCGCGCCGCGTATACGCAGAAATGACGAATGACCGTGCGTAACGTAACCATGGGTTCGTCGACGGGAAGGTACATATTATGCCGATATTAAGAAGCATCCTCTAAAGTTTAAAGCATCTTCTCAGGAGCAATTAAGGAATTGAGATTGCCTCGATATTGCTAGATTAAAATGAGCTCGTTATAGGACGAAATTACAATTAATAATCAATCTTATCGAACTATTATCGGCCGATTTCGTGTTTCGAGTTTCGCGATAAAAATACGGATGTTAAGATCGCGCGTGACAAACGGCCGGAAAACGTTGTCAAAGACATCCGCTACTCTGGAAGCGAACGCGATCGTGTTTATTGTCTATCGATTCGTGAAAAAGGCAGGGAAGAAGAACCGTTGGGGGTGGTTCATGAGGATGAAGAGCGCACGCGAAAATCATTCGCCATTCTGCTAAAGACAATGAGACGTCGCGGTCGTCTTAAAAGCCTTTCGGCCGCAGATCGATCCTAGTAGCGGGGCTTCCGAGATCCTCTCGTATTTTCTTTGCTAATCGAGTCTCGAGTCGGGCCCGTACTGTTACCACGGTAACGCCTCCTCGAGAGGCGGAAACGTCGAATTGTTCGTTCTCTCTCGTGATCGGGGAAAAAAAAACCCGATTGCGACGAATGGTAGGTTCGAGGCGAACCACTCACCTTCCTTGCCGAGATGCAGATCGATCTCGGTCGCGATAATATATCGCTAGTTTTTAACTCTTTTTATCTATAAAGACAACTGACAACATTATAACAATATTTTCACTATCAAGTTAAATTTTTTCGTACGACGTTTGGTTAAGCTATCGACTCGTGCTTATTGTGTAATTATAAAATAAATTTAAAGTAGACGACATTTTTCGCGACAGCTTAATTGCTCGCGAAATCTTCGCCTCAAGGTTATTTAATTAACACGATGAGAATGTATCTTGCATTTTATGATTCTACGTGAATATTCATGTAAGCTTCCTTTTCATTGCGTCTGATGGCACACCCGGATAGATTAATACGACACGTCGGCGCGCGCGGAAACCAGTGAATCCTTCTGACAGGGCGTTGAAATAATCTCCGATCATACGTAGTATAGAACGTAGGCATACGTAATATGTATGCTGAAGAGCTAAAAAGGTACGCGATGTGTGTTAATCAGATGAAATAGCGTCATGCTCTTGCCAATGCAATCGGGACTTGATCGTCGTGGCTGAATTACACTCGTGAATAATGAAATAATCGACTGTGAATACGCACCGTTCAATTTTGATTTTGCGAGAGCATAATCTTGATACAAAAGATAAGAGCGGTTGTTAACACGTAATTCAAAAACTTTGCTTTTACATGGAAATCCAATTCCGTTTCTCATTAGTTATTTAATTTTTTTTTTTTATTATATATATTTAATTTTTCATTTATTCATCTTTTATTTATTATCTAATAACTGTTCCTATATTATACATGTGTTTTGTATTGTGATCTTTTTTCTGTTTATACTGGGTTTCATTTATTTTTGCGTCAGTTTAAACTTGTAGTTTATATAATACGTCATATTTTTCTAAACGCATTTTTAAATTGTTTCGATCGTTTCCTGTCACGGTGATACGGAGTTTCGCATTTTTCGCTGCTCTTTTTATTCTTTCTCACCCACGCCTTCGCCTTTCTCTTCGTCGCTCATGTTTTCACCTCCATATGCGAGACATTCGACGCGTTTTAATTATGCTCCCGGACCGTTGGCCTTTATCTTCATCCTTTCACAAGATACCCGCACGAGGCGGTACGACTTATTATGTACCAGGGGCCCCATCCCACACGGGTATTCCACAGCGATCGTCTCCATTGAGATCGTCTTAATGTCGTGGCATTAAAGCGCAGAGACTCGGGTGTCAATTTTTCGGCATGCATAAAAGGAGCATTAAAGCTTTACACTGCGAATTATGTTACACCGTGGTTTGCGTTAATTGCGTTCTGATGAGTGACAAATTGAAAGTTTTTCGATACTTGTAACAACAACAACATTGTTTATATTGTTGCTGCGCTTTCTCTATTTCGATGATTTTTTTATATAATCAATTTTATCTAAGTTATCACCTAAAATGATGTCTTTAATTACAAAAAAAAAAAAACAAAAATACGAAATTAAAATATTAAATTTTTTAGAGTAGCTTGAGATGCTGTCTTCGAAACTAAAACTTGAAATATTTTTTTATTATAACTCGGAATATATGTTATGCTTGATTTAGCTAGTTTTGATCTTCACTCTTTAATATATACATATATATATATATATATATATATATATATATATATATAATAGTTGCAGTTAGATATTACATTTAATCATCTCTTAGTCTGGCGACCTATAATCCTCAGTTCATTAAATCAGTATATTTTTAATTCTTAATTTACAGAAATTAATTATGAATTTATATTTTATGTGTTGATAATATATTTTAAATATTTCCATTATATTAATGCAAATACAGAATATATAAAAGCAGATTAAAAGCGAATCTTCGGTGAAAAGGCAGTTATAGAATAATTTACGATCGAATTATGTGCGCTAGTTTCCTATCCTTGGCATTAAATTTTCCGCCCATCAATGTTCGGAAAAAGATTAATGAAGCATGTGCCGTTATAATTAGTATTCCGACCAGAGTAAACAAACTTTTTAAAACTGTCTTAGCTCTGATAATCTCGTTCATGAGACAATATAAGAGCTAATAAAGCTTTAATAGACCAGAAAATGTGCCTGTTAATATCGTTACGTAAATGTAAAAGTTTGAAAAAAGATAATTTGATGACCGCGTTTATCCTCTCACATTTACTGTAAATTTATCATTTTGTATTTATATTAAAACATTATTTATTTATTTATTTATTTAAACAGAAATTTTTGCTCAAAAATATTTATACGAATTGGCAGAATAAGACGCGAAACGAATTCGATTCTTCATTGTAGGTACATTCGCTTTTCCGCTTGCACTAAAAACGATTTTGTACGCACTTCGTTATGCATTTACGCGTCGCTCTCGCGCGCGCGGATTCGCGTGGCGAATTGCAGTGCCGAAAAGAACCGGCGCGATAGCAAAGGCCAACAGGTGACGTTGTACTTTCGGCGCGAGACGCGGCGGTGATTAAAAAAGAAATTCATCAGCGCGGTCGGGGGAAAGTATCAGGTGCAACGGCAGAAGAAGGAGGATGAGGAGGAGGAGGAGGAGGAGGAGGAGGAGGACGGTGCACTGCCGCCGTTAAAGTATTTATGCCGCATGACGAGTCACTTTTGGAATCCCGCCGTATATTATAAAGTATTATGCACGGGTACGATGACCAGGGCTCAAACCGTGACGGAAGCTACTGTAATTACGCGCAAGATGGTTGTGCCCGACGTTGGTAGCTCTCCATTGATCCCCGATCGAGGAACACGCGGTGAAAGGTGCGCGGCTTTTGTCCCGGGGGAAGACAAGTGTCCCGGCTTTATTCGAATTACTCGGAATTACGCTGAGAAATTGCGTCGCCGTCGCCATCGCCGTCGCCGTCGCCGTCGCCGTCGCCGTCGCCGTCGCATCGTCCTCGTGGTTCTCGCGACAAATTACGTGCCGGTGCTGCCCGCATATAGCATACTGATGAGTGTTCTTGGAAGATTGACGTTGAAGAATTAGCATGCAAAATAGTACGACATACATCATTATGACTATATCATTTCTTATTATCTAATATTAATTATTTATCGATCGCATAAATGCATGTAGTAATGTAGTCTTAATTGTTGAACTTTGATTTACAATGTATAACAGAATAGCTAGCACGTTTATAACTCGCTGAATCAGTGCCGGGATATTATTTGCTCCACTCAACCTTTCGAGTTGAAATCCTGATACGGCTTACAAGTAGTAAATGCCCGACCCAATCCTTCCACCTCAATGAATGAGTTCCTATGATTTTTATTTTTTTTTTTTTTTTTTTTTTTTTTTTTTTTTTTTTTTACAACGCAAAAAAGCGATCGATTTCAGTCCGATATCGCGAGCGGATCTATCTTAAGAGTCGCGAGAGACTGACGAGGGATATCATTTTAACAGAATCTACCCCCCGTGTCAGGGGACACCATGGATTTCGTGCGCGGTACGAGACCACCTCCCCGCCTTCGCCTCCCCTCCTTCATCCCCTCGTTCGGACCAACCCCGTACCAATGCTAAATATCCGTTGCACACAATAGAGTACATATCGTTCGAGAATCTGAGCCATGCGAAGTCCTCCACAAAAGGTAACTGGATACCGGTACGAGGAAGAGACGGTATGTGAACAGAGGTCTCGCGATTCCAAGGGAGGTTATACTACGCGAACCCCTCGTGTCTCTTTCTCTTTCTATTTTTCTCCTCTGTGCTCGTGCTTTCCCGCTCTTATTGCGTTTCGCCCTCGTTTCTCAACTTCTTTTTTTCGACGCTAGCTCATTTTTAATAGCCGCTAATAGAGACGTTAAAACGATACGGGCCCTTGCTCGACTCGGAACTCGATGCTCAATTCTTTTCTCGCTCTATCGCAACCCTTTCTTTACTCTCTCTCTCTCTCTCTCTCTCTCTCTCTTTCTCTCTTTCTCTCTCTTTTTTTCTTTCTTTCTTTCTCAATCTTTCATTCGTGTCGTTCTGCTTCCCTCGCTTATGTCTCTGAAGAAAAATATATTCCATTCATATATCTATCGAAATTATTGAAGATTATTGTAATGAAATATTTAAAATAATTATAAAATAATCGAATCTCGAAAAAGATTATATAAAGAATGATTTTGAATGTTTCCTCTCCAGTTACAAAGTTTTATCTTGAATTTTGCAAAAAAAAGGTTTTGTAAAGAAAATAATATCAGACTCATTAAATAATTGTTTACACTTTTGTGCAGTGGTCAACAAGAAATCAATTATCATAAAAAATTATATTCTACGTTATATATCAGATCCTACATGTATCATACGTTATTATTATCAGACAAAACGAGAAATGCATCCGCATATTTATGCATCTTATCGCGCCATCCTTTCGCATCTCAAGGTTAATATTAGACGGATAACGCACGTTCGAGACAAAGGAGGGGTCTGGTTCGCGCATTACGTCGGAGATGTTTCACGTGGCGGCACGACCAGCGAGGCGGTGCCATCAGCGGGACAGGTAGCCCATGATTTGCAACATTTTTATCCGGGCCAACATCGCGTCTCTTTGCCACGACGTCGGCGACGGCGACGGCGACGGGCGCGTTGTACCGACGAGAGGAGTGAGTGCGGTTTGCATTTTCTTTAGCCGGGCCCCCAGGGTTGACAGGCCAGATTCTTTCCGTCTTTCTGTCGCCCTTTCTGTCTCGGGAGCTCTGAGAAACCGGGCAAATGTTTGCCCGCGAACAAAGAGTATCCACTGACGTGGCGACCTCACTTGTTCCGCCGTCGCGTAGCCAGCCCCCGCGAGCTCGATATATGTTTGTGAAGATTTTTAAGTCGGCACGATGCACACCCACTGAAAACCGATACCCATCGATAGTTGTCTCGAGAGACCGAGGCTCCAAACGCGATCGGGCGGATAGTCGAGCGTTTTTTTCCTTTTCTTTTTTTTTTAAGCGAATTTCTCGTCTGTTTGGGACGGGGAACATTTCACGACCCATTTTATGGAAAATGAGAACTTGTCTTGTAGATCGACGTATGTAATTCTTTTTTCATTTTCTTTATGCTCAAGCTACTTATATTATTTAACGAAACATTTTGTATATATTTGCATCAAAATTATACACGTGGTTATGTTGATTGATGTTACCTTGACATATTTATATTGAACTTAATTATCTGCTGTAAATCGAAAAGTATAATTTTGCGATACGTTATCGTTTGACATGTAATTAATAACTGAGACGTAGCTACTAGCAAGTTACTCGAATTACATCATTGATTCACATATACATTGAATTTAATATTATTCAAATTATAGCTTAACGATGGGACATGATAGCTATCGCATTAATTTTGCAATTCATTAATCTGTATGTTATACATAGGCAGTAACATTGATCGCGGCCTTGACTACTCGATATAAATATTCTAGATAAATATTAACAGTTCATTTTGTAGCAGTCTGAGCAAAAAATATGTACAAAAGAAATGTGAAACTTTAATTAAACAGAATTATCATTAAACGGAAAATATTTTAAAAATATAAATGCAAGTTATATGAAACGCATTATAAAGTTCAATGTAGATTTAAATCGTATTACACTTTTTAAATTCGCCATTACGATCTCATGACAATAGTCCTATCGCATTAGCGAACCACGCGAAAGTTCTCTTTCCCTTTCGAAAGATGCGCTCGTTGACTAGAGACGACGACAAACATTTTCCTACAGGAGCGTAGACATTTTGAGTGTTTGCCCAGGCTTTTGTACGAGGTACCCGGTTTCCTGGGCATTCTTCGTGGGAAAAATCTCCGAAAATTAAATCCCGACCCTAATATTTCACGAGAATACGTGGTCAGCACTAATCCCGTTGTCTCTCTCAGCCCGTGTGTATATACGTTCATCTTTGACGGAAATTATCCTCGGTCCCATTCTCCGAAAAATTATCTGTACAACTGGAAAATGTTATCCGCACTGGAGCGAGAGAAACGAGAATAAAACTTGAGAATGTATTTTCTTCCGCGAATTTTAAATGTCCGAGCGATCGCCAGATCGACAGGTTAATGATTCGAAGGTCCGTAATTGGCTAGCTAAAGTGCTTTTAAAATTGGAAGGGCACGTTTTGCATGGCTTTACACTGATTGCGGACCTTGTTTTTGTTCGCTTCCGTGAATCTTACATGACGCACTAGTGCACACATCGGATAGTTATTTCTTCAAGTATTTTACAGTTGATTAAAAGAATGCGGATAAAAACACTTATAGAATGTATTAAGCAAACTAACTATAGAAAATATTATATTAATATATAAAGTTTTTTTTGTAAATAAAATTATTTTTTTTCCCAGAAAAAAAATAATAACTTGACATATTTATGAATACTTAAAATTAGTTTAATTTTATTCCATCTTTATGTTTTTAGAAAATCTTTATAATCGATGAATGATATATATATTTTGACAGTAAGGAAACGTGTTTAGAGACATAGATTAATTTTCTCAGTACATATCGCATACGCTAAATTTCATTTCAGTTTGCCGTTAGAATTAGAGTATTTCGCGCGTGAATATTCACGGGGACACACTGCGTTGCGGAATTCGGCGTTTCATTTAATTTAATGACCCGTTCCGAAGGAGACGGTCGGTACGTACATCAGAAATCGCTCGGTAAATAATTAATATGTAATCAGACTCCGTTTGTGTGCGCGAGAGCGGTAGGGACGAATGCCTCGTCTCATGAGGTAGCAGGGGCGCCATCGAGGCAACGCCAGAACGAAGGGTGTTTGCCGGCAAACACCGTGAAGGGCCTCTTAACGTATCCTAAACGTGTGCGTAGGGTTCTTTTTGTCAGGCGAGGTGACGCGGTAGATGGAATCAGAGAGAGAAAGAGTAAGAGAGCAGTAAGGGGGAAGAGAGAGTTAGAAGAACTTACGATGTTCATCTACTTGCTTTTCACGTTGGATTGAAATGGAAAATTACTTGAAGAAAATACAGACAGAAACAATGAAGACAAATATATTCTTCGGTTAAAATATTTCTCTGTTGCACTTATCTTTTTCTCTCATCTTTGCAAAGTGTCCTGATCTCCGTATAATTCTTAAACTTATTAAAAAAGAATTCTTCATATACATATATATTTCGGATCAATTTACTATTTGCTACAGTTATTCTGTGTGCAACCTATATTCATTTATAGTTTCCAAGCAAAGTCATTTACTATGTAACCCAGGAGTGTATTTCAGAGGAGCTACTTTGTAGGTGGTCGTTGGCGGAACGAATTTGAACTGTTCGCAAAACTCGGGGAAACAGGACGAGATCGAAAGAGCCGCTACACAATCGATGCCTCTCAATTATCGCATGACGAGAGGAGAGCAGAGAAACCTCAATGGCATCCGATTGAGGCACGCGCCGTCGCTTAGAGGCTCTCCGAGGTTCGAGGGCCCTCGAATCGATTCAAGTCCCGTGGCACACTTCGGGGCAAATTAAGTTTTGCTCCTGAAATATGCTCTTTCTCTCTTTCTCTCTCTCTCTCTCTCTCTCTCTCTTTCTTTTTCGTTCGATGCGCTCGCCCTATACTCTGTCTCCATCGACGATCTTGTTTGAAGGCGTTGCGAATTATCGCGAGACGTTTATTTCGCTCGGAATGGAGACGCGGTCAATGAAAATTCTCTGTGGCCCGGATGAATAGTCTGTTTTCTTGTGCGATAAAAAGCGGATAAGAAACTGGCGGTTTAGGGTTCCTCGTTTCGCATTACAAAAATAGCTCTACTTATTGTTAGAAAAGAAAAAGAAAATATATGAATAGGTACCTACTTTCATTTAAACGTTTTTAACATCGCTTTTATAGCGAAGATCTTGCGATGTTTCATCTTTTTTTAAAAATATAATTAATTAGCTAACGTTATTATTGAATCAACGTTCGTGAGCAAGTAGAGCGCATTAAACTGAACGGAAAAGTCCTTTACCATTTGCGATTTTCGCAATAATTATTGAGAAATTAATTTAAAAGTATCGACCAATTCGTGTGAGTATTAGCACGTGGCGAGAAAAGTCAGTCCCCGCTGTCACGCGGTCGCTAGTCGCATGCGTAGTAACCGTGTAACAGTGGATTGTCTTTTCTCGTTGTGCTCCTAGCGACCACGTGACAGCGGGCTGTCTCTTTTCGCAGAGCGCTAATATATTGCGCGAATTGGTCGATATTTTTGAATAAATTTCTCAATAATTATTGTGAAAATTGCAAAATGGTGTATATGACTTTTCTGTTCAGTTTAATGCGCGCTATCTGCTCACGAATATTGATTTAATCTTTACCGGACACCCTGTATATAAATCTTGATAAACAAATAGAAAAAATCACATAACAGACCTGCCTAAAATAAAAAAGTATAAACAGTGAAGTAAAGGCAGTGAATGTTTATTATCTCGAAAATAACATAAATAAGAAAGTTGTTGAGACCTAGTTAAAAAAAAAAAAAAAAAATGCAGATATCCTTTTATGGATATATATATCGCTGAATAGAGGAACGGCGACGAAGAAGAGGAAAAAGTGCGTAAAAAGAGGAGACAACCTCCGGTAACTTTTCGCTTGCACCGCGGCGCACGCTCAATTAACTATATTCAGAGAAAAAATTTGCCGTCCAAATTCTGCGCGACAGCCCGTGAAGACCGCGGCTCGTGTTCATCGCGATCGAGAGTCGGGAGGATGTCGTGATCGCGAACGTGAAAGAACGAACGAGGAGAGGAGAGCAAAGAAAAAAATGAGAGAAAGTATACGGGAGGCCTCATTGAGCGCGCTATCGTTGTATCGTTTTTCAGAGTTTCTTCTCCCCCTCCCTCCCCGTCGCGTTCGTTTTCTTTCCTTCTAGTCGCATCGTAACTTTTTTCTTCTCCTCACGTCGTCTATCTCTTCCGTCTTTGTGTCTTTTTGTCTCCTTCGGTACGAAGAACATCGTATATACGCCGCGGTTGGGGTATAAGATTTCACGTGTATACGCAGGATGGATCAGATTGGCCTGGCCTTAAGCCGTCGCAAATTACCCCGTAAGCCTTTTAGTCGTCGTGTGTGTTTAGCTTGCTGCGCCCTAGACTCCGTTGCCCTCCCCCTGCGCCTTTGGCCCTGCATCCGTCCCTTCTGTTGTCCGCCCCTCCCCTCCCGCCCTCCCTCTCCTCGCCTCCGCGCGCGTTATTATTTTGTTGCTCCGTAATATTCTCGAGACCCCCGTGGGGCTCTCTTGCCAAGCCACTCTAAAGGGAATCTAACTGGAGCTCGTGCCTCAGGGTATGTTGCAGAAATGATTATAAACGGCGAATTGTCATAGTTCAAGTCAGATTTTCCCAAATTTAAATACGTGAAATGTTTTTCTTTATATTCTTCTCCGCACACAAACGCATAATTTTGTATTTATGTGAAAACAAAAAATATCAAATTCTTGCAAAAGTGTTTAATGATTTTTCTTTCAACTTGTTCTACTTTACAAATAAGCTATATTCGTCACGAAATACTTTAAACAAACACTTTAAACAAACATTAAAATTTGATAAATTCCTATTGAGTTACTGTAAAATATATGTAATTGCCAAATGTTTTATGTTTGAAATCTACGCGTGAGATTTATCATGTGAGATTGAAATTCAAAAAGTCTCTTCTCTTGACGTTTCTCGTGGATACATCTTCTTTAGCGAGCTGCCAAGGTTCAAAAGACCAAGATGCGAAGCCCTAGGGGGGCGCAGGAGTAAAAATTTAAATTTAACGCAATTCTGGGTGATTACCGCGGCCCGTTCTCTGATACACCCCTTATATACCCACCCCTTGATTGGCTTACATTGTCGATGCTTAACTGTTTCATGCACCAGTGACCGACTAGGGGGATATCATTGCGCGCGATAGGGGTAACGCTTTCATAGCTCGAGGCGGATATTGTCATTGTCAAAATTCAAATGTAAAAATTGTAACGTCGATAACGTGACACGCTATGTTTTGCGTATTTTGTGGACGAGTTGCGAGCGAAATCATTTTTCAAATTTTATCCGCGCGAACAAACTCTTTCGCCAGACAGTCGGTCTGGCAAAAAGTTTGAAGCTCATTTAATGTAAAAATTTATTACATATCACGCAATGTTTTCGGGGGGACGAGATTATCCATATCTCGTACAACTCTAAAATGAGAGATTGATAATTCACTTTCAAATATTTACAAAAAAAAAGAGAAAAAGGAATAAATATTTTAAATAATTTACTTTTAAGAAAATATTTAAAATAGAATATTTTTCGCTAACGTGCAAAATATGAATGTACTTATCGATATCGAAATTCAAAGATTTAATTAAAATTTTGCATTTTTCTTGCTTGATCTTTTCAGAGATAATCCATATTCAAGTTACGTAGATATATAGATGACGCGTGTGATAATTTTGCAAAAAAACGATATTAAACACACATCGAATATGTTATCGTCCGCGCATTATTTCCAAAGTAAAGCATACCCGGGATCACCCGATACTTGGTCCAACTATAATACACGCATCATACATGCGTGCAATACACTGCGGGCAGGTATAAGCGCATCGAATGTACGCATCGTGTGCAGAACTACGGAGATACCATCTCATTCAAGGCTCAGGATCAGGAGGACCCGCGGTGTTGCATTACATCACCGGTTACGGTTATCCCTTAATATATACCGGGTGTTCTCTTAACGAGACCACAAACGAGCGTCGTGTTACTAGAAGGATCGGTTTTTAGCGTCCGTCGAACAAAAGTAAATCTAAAATTCTCGCTTTGTATTGCGAATAATCGCTGACTCGTATCCATGATCGAGTCATATTTTCGATTGTCGCGATGATCGAAAAAATCTCGCATACGTGTCATGAGAGCGTATGAAACATAACGCGAAAAGCATAAAATGTGTGAATCGTGTCGTTAAAATATTAATGCTACATAATCATTCAGCGCATTAATTATGCAAATATTATCAACGAGACATACGAGTGCGAACATATCATTTCACGCGTTGCGATAAATCGCGAAATATTATATATTCACGTAGTAGTCTATCACCTTTGCACGATTAAGAATAAAAAGAGAAGAGCGCTAGATGTCTGCGTGCACACATGTTTGAAAAATTATGAAGTATTTTGGTTATTTTTATTTTTGGTTATTAATCGCGGTAAAGAACGCGAAAAAGAAATAAGTAGATGCGATAAAAGACACTGAGAGAAAGAGAAACCTCTGTGTATTGTATCGCATCGCGCACCATAAATGTCTGTGTGTCGCAAGATTTACTACGTCTGATTAAGCAATTAAGCCGCGCCGTAGCACTTCGCGGTGTTTTTGCCAAGAAGCGATTCGCTTCCTCGTTATACACTCTACCAGTTTTCGATATGGAGGCCTGTCAGAAGCCTCCCCTCCCTCTACATTCATCCGGTTCTGCCGTCGTATCTTTCCCTCCCTCTCCTTCGCCCCCTTATCCCGCGATCGGACGCGGAGGGGCACGACGAGGGGGAAGAATATGTCAGAAATCTCGTCACGGTATACCCCGCGCTAATTGTCGCTATAATCTACGTGGCGAGACCGAAATTCCAGGTTGTTAGAGACTAACGATTGCGCAGACGACGTGAGGAGGCGAGGGGGAGCGAGGGGAAGAAGACGGGAGAACGCGGGAGGTGGGACGTTAATTATCGCGGCTAATAACGCGACTACGCGCCGAGTATAGCTGCGAGTCGATCCCCGACTTCCCGACTTATCGTCTCTCTTTCTCTCGGCTATCCGTCTCTCGATTGCGATGTCTGTCTGTCAAACACACGAGAGATTTTACGGAAATTATATTTATATAGTCACTTGAGATATGTAAGTTGAGAATTAGAATTCGTGATTCTAAAAAGTGAAAATAAAATTGGTTTAGTAATTTGTAAATAATGAAGATGGGGGAAATTATAATTTTTTTATTTCTTAACACACGGTTCTCTTAGATATATCAACAGCAGAATATAAAAGAAAATTTTTATCGAAAGGAACAATAATAATATATCTGTTTTATTAAACTTAAATGTTGACAACTTTCTGTTGGAAATAAAAATAACATTCGTTTAGGCAAGAGAAATATTTAAAGAAGAAACTGATATTTCCGCGCAACCGCGTAGATGCGAAAAGATTCGATGAACCTATCGGTTCTTTTTGTGCGTGGAAATCTTGAATTATGAAGGCTTAAGCGCTGTCTCAACGCGAAATTAGATTCATCAGGATGAGAGGCCGAGGCCCTCGACAGGATCGAGCCGTGGAAATCGAGCGGCTTCACAAGGCAAGAATTCGTTTAGCTAATTCTTAGCCCGACGACGCTATGCGCGCCCTACGGCGCCGGTTTGTTGATTCATTTTATTAATTTTTCTCATTCTTCGTGGGGATAACTCGATCGGAGCAACCAAGAAGACGCGTTTCTGACGGCGAGTTAAAAACATTATCAGTAGCCACCCCAAAAATTCTGTCGTTCCAGCGAATTCTTTCATTTTCTTTTAATCCGCGAGGAAGGAGAAGCAGACAATCACTCCCTTTATAAAAATTAAAGATTGTGTACGGTAGTATTTTTCTATTTATTATGTTGTTATACATGTATGAATAATTTAAAACTGTAATACATCAAAGAAAGAGATAATGTGCAGACATAATAAATCATATAATAAAAAATATAAATATTTGTTAAAGAAAAATCAACTCCATATTGATTGAAGTTAATTAATTAGTTCAATTAATCACAATATGGATTAAAAAGAAATGCGATTGGCTAAAAGAGGGAATAATTTGTATTTGCGTAAAAAAATAGTAATGTAGCAAGACATATGACAGAAAAAGAGATTCAGCGCACGGGAGAGACTAAATAGTGGAAAAGTCTAAAAAAACGTGCGGCAAAGAACATTTTTTTCGTGATAGCGTGCGAATCGTTGACCGGTCCGTTGGGAATAAACGCAGCCGGGAAGAAAAATTAAACGCATTCGGAGTCTCGTAGTGTGGACGGGACGGAGGGGAGACGAATCAATTTCTGATGTGCCGCCCGTGCGCGTGTAAACCAATTTCAGGCAATTTCGCGTCAAGAATAGCCTCTTCAATCATGAATTGACCCACGCGAGGACCTTTCCAATTTTAACCGATCTCGAGAATGCTTCTTCGAGAGTGCCTGGCCACCGTCTTTGGTCCGGAAACTCCTCTTATACTCCACCGTTAAACGATCATGGAACCACGTTGAATTAGATTCGCCTGAATTTCCCTGACCGAGACGAGAGTTCTCGCCTTCGACTATATTTCCCGTGGATCTAGTCCCAGATTTCACCGCGGCTTTCACATCGTAATATCGCTATTTCGAGAAATATTGTGGACATTCTTGGCATGGCAAAAATATGAGAAAAAAATCATGAGCAATTACAGAAAAAAAAAAATACTAAAAAAATATAAATTCGATAATATTAATTTCTGTGTGACAAAAAGAAATATTTCAAATTATTTTTAAATTTTCAATTATAATGTCACGTATATTAAATCATTTAATATTGCTCATATATCGTACTTTGAGGAAATTAGAAGAGATTTGTCGATTGCATCTCTTGGGAATTAACTACGCTTCGGCAATTCTGTGGCGCGAACATTCGCACCGGCACTCGTATGCGTGTGTGTCCGGAGCGAAATTAACGAATCCCTGTTCCCCGGAGGCTGAACGGAATATCCCGCATCCGCGAGAGTGGTTGCTTCGACGGCGTAATGCCGGATATATATTCCGCCTGATATTGCCAGTCCCTTTTCAATGTTCCGAGTTCTTGAAGTGTCAAATTTAATAAGCTACAATGCTCCCTCCCGTGTCCAAGATGCGTTTCGAGAAGAGGACTCGAATTTTCTTTACCATAACGTTTGAATTTACGAGAACAATAACTCATCGTTTTCAAGAACAACGACGAGTTTCGACATGTCGCGATGCAAGAAAACGGATGACAATTCTATGTGCGTAATCAATATATGTATATACATATATATAATAAAAGATTAGAAGAATAGAAGAAATACGATATTTGATATAATTAAATTTGTACAAAGAGAGAGTTTAATTTCCGCCGAATTTTTCCGATCCATTTTACCGTGTTAATATCGATCAACGTACAGTATAAAATTCGCTAGACAGAAAAAATTAATTACTTCATAATGCAGTGTCGGCCTTTCTTTTCAAGAAAATTTAGTTAACAGCCGTATAATATCTGTCGATATTTGAATCTTCCATTTTTCTTATCTTTTTTTTTTTTTTTTTTTTTTTTTTTTTTTCATTTTTATGCTCCGCACAATCCTAGATTTATAGCACCTGCAGCCCTTTCGCGTTGCGCTGTAACAGTGTCTACTAGAGCTGCGTACGCAACAGCGCGCAGCTCGTCTATCGATTCTCAGCATGTAGCGGCGTCTAGGCAAGAGCAGGGTGAAAGGAGGCGGCAAGAAGCTGCGATATTGCGTTTAAGGCGAACATGGCGCAAACGACGGGCAACTAATTACAGCTTTGATAATGACCAAGCCCTTGTTAAGGCAACGAGCCGACACTGTAACGCTCGCGCGCGCGCGCGCGCGCGATATCGTTAGCTTCTCAGTGAGATCCGCTCATGGGAGTAGCAACGACGTTAGTATTGTCGTGAAATATCTTCATATCATTTGCAGAATAAAGTATGTAAAATGGTTATTATAAAGCAGTGAGTTAAACCTATAATTATATAATTATATAATTAAGGATAGTTATCCACACATTTAGTCAGGATATAATTTAATTATTCTATGATTATATTAATGTATTTTTATATATTTCTATATATTTCTATATATTCAAATACATCTGCCATTTTGCGAGCAGGTGAGGATATTTTTCTTTTCTTTGTGTCGATGAATTCTTTCAAAAACGTAAAACTTTGAGTCTCATATCCCGGAAACCGCTTTTAATGACTGCGAACAAAAAAATTGGTGTCCGAGAGACTCAAGTGATACCGCGAACGGATGAATAAAAGGTGGAAGTTTCGAAATTAATCTTCACGTCCCATCGATCTGCCGGATACCTGCCTGCGAAACGTGGTAGCGGCGGGATTACATGCAGATTTCACGTGCCGCGACGACGCAGCCAGTCGTTCCAGTTTTTGCGTGCGTTTTCGGTAGGTGGACGAACGCACACGGATGTGCACGCATGTCTGACAAACAGACAACGCTCGTGCTCACGTAGATGATATCTCGAACGTGACGTGTACGTGAAAGAGAGGAGCGAGAATCGCAAGAAACATACGTCTGTGCAAGAAGAACCGACGGGTTATACGTACGTCGGTACGTAATTAACCCGTTATCTCCGACATCCGGTCGCGATTAATTTCACGTCTCATCGTGCAGCGCGATATTCTTCACGCGCGTCCATCGCAGGACATCGAGCGACATCGATTAATCGACTGGCGTCGACTTTCCAAGCCTAATACGCGTGTCCATATTTTTATGTCGATATATAATGAAGGCGAATTGTAGGTTTTAATGAGGCATTGGAGATTTTCTCACCGTTAGAGTTCGACTTTATATTTTTTTATTCTTGCACCAAGATGTTTGATTATTATTGTTCGATTGAGGAATCGATCATACATTTTATTCAAGTGTTTATTATCGCCATTCTTAACGATCGGTTAGCGTTTTATAAGTCTGTAATATAGCCGGTAATACAACCGGTTTTCTTGCTTAGAAAGCGATCTCTTTTTTTTCATCGTGTTGCATTATCGCATATTGATTCGTTGGACGATAAATACTGGCAGTGTTGTAAACGGCAAAATAATCGTCTGGGAAGCGGGAACCGCTAATGCGTTTAATACTTGTCTCGACGATAAATAAAAAAGAAAAAGAGAGAGAGAGAGACTCTATCAAGAGCGTCGGCTTTCAGGAATCGATGATATTTTGACCGCGGAAACCGTGCAAGTGCACGTGGAATCGATGCTCTGGATATGCGAATCGGGAATAAGATTTCGATTCAAGGTGACGTGCGCTCTGATTCCGCAACTATATCTGTCGTCGATGATGTCATATAAGATCTGGTGTTAAATTAAAGACGTGTAGAAATTTCGAAATTTCCTGTCGAGTCTCGGAGAGATTAGTTTTTACTTGCCTAACGACACTGATAGAATCCTATTGCATTCTCACAATTATATTCGCACAACGTTTCAATGCATCGAGCGTAATAATTCGCGGAGCGTTAATTAACGATGGTTGCGACAGCAGGCAGGTAAATGGTCGGTTCGAATTTTTGTGCAGCCACGTGAGAAAGGATTCAAAGGCGATTAATTTCAAGGGTACAGAATCGCGTAACCGCGGGATAATGACATCATCATAGGGTTCCTGTGCATTTATACACGACGAATATATCGCTCACTCTCGGTCATTTGTGTCGATCATTACGTAATTGCTCGTAATGCGATTCTTTGTACGACGACGAGACAGAGCGGTTCGATATCGTTGGAACATTTGTTATTTTTCCATTTCCGGTGTAATTAGAACGGTGACTATGCGTACGCGGACACGCCGTGCCTAACTCACCTACGCGCTCCCCTCTAAGTGCACGCGTGCGGAATTAACCGCGACTTTTGCGCAACAAAATTATGAAATATATTCTGCGTGCTGTTTTTTTTTTTTTTTTTCATTCTTTTTTCTTCCACCGGCGAGATAAATTTCTTTCAGTAAAATCCAAGCATGGGGACCAGACAAAGCAATTAGACTCAATCATTAAATCAAAATTGATAGAGTTGTTCTTTTTTATCTATGCGTAGAGAATTACTTTTCCATTCGGAATTGATAAAATGTTAGAAAATTACACACAAATAATAATACTAATAGAAACATATCAGTCATAATTTTCGAGCTTTATAATTTAAAATTAGACTTGAATCAATTTAAAAATTTTAACACTGAAATAGAAGGTGTTTGGTTCTAAAGGTCTCTTTTTCTGTCTCCAAAATGAAAATAAAATAATTGAGTGATTTATTTTCCCCATGTGCCATTCACTGTCGTTTAAATCTTATAACTTCGAGCCGAACGTGTTTCGTCGTGCCGAATCTGTTGATCTACAAAGACAGGCGACGACGACGGTCAGGTGTGGCGAGCATTTCTATTTAGGCGTTCTCGGCATTATAGGAAAACGTCGATTCGACAAAACTATGAGGAACCGGTTTCGAACGATCCTGTTGATCGATTAATGGAGACTTTTTCTTCCCGCCAGACACGGCCGGCATCGAGCGATTTATTACGCGCGCTCGTGTTGCTGGTAGTCTTAAAGCCGTCGCGTTACCGGACACCTCCGCTAAAGCGTCGATATTCTTATTTTGCACGGATGGTTGAGCGCGGCGAATCGCGACGCACAATTCGCGATTAAGGTAACGCAAGGGTTACGCCACGTGCAACGCGAAATTCGATAACGAAGAGTTTTTGCAGTAGCGTACTTTGAGAATGATAAGTGTCAAAGCTATTAAAAATTGGTATTAGCAATTTTTATTCCGGTTATATATACATATATATTTCTAACAACATACATATACATACATAGGTACGTGTTATATCCGGTATAATATAGATGCATCCGTGTTTATCGTATTTTATTACACGTTATTATACAGCGTTCCTATTGATGTTACGTCGCGAAATGCGAACACGTCAACGTAACGACGCGGAAAGACGGAAACTTCCACGGTGAGCGCGGATCGTGCAAGCGAGGCTTACCGTGACACGGTGAGGTAAACCCTGTGAAAAGTATACCGTATGTAATGAGGTTTCCAACGGTAATATGTGCACTCGTGCGATTCTCTAATTTGTTGTACAAAGACTTGGAAAATTAAACGACAATATACGACGATATGTTTAAATATTGGAGTACAGTTGGCTTCAGTTGGATTATTTTGATATGGATATTTAATAAATTAATATTTAATATATGAATCATAAGTTATAATGGGATAAATATAATAATTATGATATTATTATTACGAAATATAAAAAATGGAAAAGTTTGTGATAATTTCAAGTAATGATTTCATGTAAAAAATAGATTTTCTTTAAATGCACGGCTTGGATTTTTTCTCCCGCAACTAAAAATATAAGTGACATTAAATTTTTGTAAAAATAGTCTCTTTTCTTTTTTTCTCTTTATAATTAATTCTTTTTCTTTTAAAAATGCTCAACAAATGATTGAATCGTTATAATTCCAGGAGATAAATTTGAGTAACGGAGAAAAATTTTAAATCTCATTATAATCTTTTCAAATTGTCCGTGAAATTTTTACCACTTGGTTTAATATGTTATTGTTCCGGGTCTTTTAATTACATCGTATAACGACCCGTAAGAGGAAATAAAGACAAAGTACAAACGTGAACACATTTTTCGATGGTGTAGCACGAGCTACTGTATTTTTGTTTTGCGACCAAGCACGAAAAGTATATAAGAGGTCGCTTATATCGCGATCTCAGATCTTTGCCAGTAAAAAGCCCGCTTTTCTCCGCAAATTAAAGGCTCGCGGCTATTTTCGGTGGCGGATGTGACGTTGCAGCCTTCGGAAGTGGCCCTTTTTGTCGAAGCCGCAGTCCGGACCCGCCACTCGGCCACTTAATGGCCAGTATGCTGCCCCTTGTCCGCGTGTGCTTAAAGGGATGGACGCTATTCAAGGAATATGTGAAACGTGTGATCACTCAAAATACACGAAACTACTTTAGCGTTTTCTCGAAAAGCATCAAAATTAGGAAACATTGTTAAAGATAACAATAATATTGTTTTATAAAGAGAGAGAGAGAGAGAGAGAGAGAGAGAGAGAGAGAGAGAGAGAGAGAGAAATGTAGTATTTTATACTATTTTATTAACAAAAAATATATATTAATTAATTTTCGTATTTATATATATAAATTCACATATTGATTGTATTTTTAATTATTAGTTATTTATTTAACTTTATGTGCAGTATTTGAATAATTGAAAAATTAATTTATATTTTATTAAAAACGTTAGTATTACTCTGTTAAATGCAGATTTGCGGATCGAAAAGACTAATTTTACATTGATCGGAAGGGTGAGTGATAAAAAAGTTATCCGTATAATGACCTTCTCTTTGCACGATAATGATCCTTCAATAATTCGGGGCGCATGAGAAGAAGCGCCCCGTTTGGAAGAGTTATAATGATCGTGTAACGAAACGCAGGTCCCAAGAGAAGCGTGTTTCTCCCCGTTCTCCTTTCCATCGTTCGTTCTTCATGCGCACCTTGAAAGAGAATGAATGAGATGGCGGTTTCTTCGATGGTTTCGAGTTTTAACAGGCGTGCAGCCCCATTCGCGAAAACGACAGGGCGACGTTAACGGTGATTGTTGGGTCCTCGTTAAATATCAAATGTATGGTGAAAAAAATCATCGCGCAAAGTTGAATAGCTAAAATTTGCATATAATTACAAGTTGCGGATATTTTATGCAAAACTCGATATTTCAGCTATTTTTCACGTACATAAAAAGTCTTTGTGTGTGTTTTTTTTTATTTAAATGCAAGTTGAGTGAAAGATAATTTTTAACAGTCTCTCATAAAAGAATACACTTTCTTCTTCAAACTTGCATATACAGAACGAAGTATTTCCTTGTGAAACTGATTTTAGCTCGATCTTTGAGGGCTTTCATCGCCCGGTGGATTTCACCGCGAAGAAAACGCGTTGTCTGACAATCTCTCGCGATGAGAAGCAGGAAACACTCAGCTGAAGTCAACTGTCATTTGCCGGTGGTTACATCGCGTAGCTTTTCGCTTTAATGTCGCGTATCATTCGCAATTCCGCGTGGAATTCCGAATATTCCGTATATTCTAGTCTCGCGTAATCGAAAAGAAGTATCGAGACGTATAATACGTGGAACGATGAGGAAATGTCCGCAGCCGTGTAATTTATCACATTGCCTGGTTGCGTCAATTGTGACAACTATTCGAACTATACATGTGTAATATTTGTATTTAAATAATAATAAGAGAGAGAGAAAGAGAGAGAGAGAGAGAGCTCTGTGTCAGAGTTGATGTACGATGGAATATAAAAATGAGATAAATAAGTATGATAAGAGAGATAGATATATATATATAGATATAATATTATCTCTCGGTTTTTATCGTTGCGCTCTCGAGTTCCCGTTATGATATTGTTCGCTGACATATCCGGTAACAGATATGCCTAACAGTGTAGCATTATGTTCCCACAATCGGTCAATTCGTTCTTTCTTTAGAAGTCCCTCCGACGCGTTGTGTTCCCGGATATACCATTACAGCCAATCGCAATCTCACGCTGCCATCGAGCAGTGCTTCGTCTTCCTCGGTATTCGATACAGTACTTTATTAAATTTGATTACAGTCATCATCGTCGTCTTATAGCTGGGCCATTAGCGGTCGAGGCATGTCGCCTAATACGCCACCTCCGGATAGCGCCAAGATTTATATGCGTCATCCGCGGTGCGACGTATATAATAATTAGGATCCGCGAAGGACTGAGGGCAATTGGCCGTTCTCTTACGCGCGTTTTCCTGCCCGCGATGGAAAGGTGGCAACGTGGGTCGACTCTCGCGGCCATGCGGTTAATTATGCTTTACTAACCAGCCGGAGGTCAGGTCCCCCCCCCCTCTCTCCTCCCCTCTTTTCTCCGCACTTCACCTGGGTCCTGGGGGCAGAGGCCCCAAAGGCACCTATGGGCACGATGGCACGACGATAATCGCAAATTGGATTATAATTTGCGGGAGATAAGTCACGCTCGTCACCTCGGCTGCGAAATGGCCGAGGGTGGCGAAGGAGGAGGGAGGTCCGTAGAAAGAAACCGCCGGTCTCTTCTCCGAGAATCGCAGTGGTCCCTTCCTCCCGCCCTCCCCTCTCGTCTCTCCGATGTTTGCCACCCTCTTCGTCAATTATTTAGTAATTGAATGCGAAGAAGCCGAGAGTCATCGTTTAAATTATCATTCCTGGCGAGCCACCGGCGGGCTTATTGTTTATCGCCGTAGCGGGGACGTTGGAATGAGGAAAGAAGGGGACTGAGAGATCATCCTCCGCGCTTCCCCTCCGTGCTTCCCTGTCTCGTTTGTCAACTGTCCACCGGGACAGTGTGTGTTCCAATTGTTTTTTTTTTTTTTTTTTTTTTTTTTTCTTTTTTCCACGAGGGTTGGTGTTTTGCGGAAGACCTCGGACGTTCTACGACACCCTGACCGGAAATTCTGATGAAATAGCGCGATGGAATTATAATTTCATCAGCACTACATTATATTTGAAATATGTCATCGTACCTTACATAATAGAAAATGTCGAAAGCGATGAGGCTATATCCGAATGCAAATGATTAATGCGCGTTTGCTGATTATATACAGCATATAAATGTTTAATACGTACATAGTGTTATTTTCGACTTAAGGCACTTGTAGGAATTCTATTTCGATCCGCGCAGGCTAATTTATACGTTTTTGTATCGTTCAAGGTATTGGGATATATTGCCCGAGAGCAGGGGTGGTAACCTCGCCGTCTCACCTTGACGGCGGAAGAACCACGTCGTCACTACGAATCGAAACCGAAGAGCACGATTTGCCGCGCGGCCGATTCTTATCCGGTTAATAAATAGCTCGGGACGTGACTACAATGTTTCGTGACAACTTAATCACGTGGCGTAGGACCAATCCCTCCTCTCTCTTTCTCCTCCCTCGCCTTCGCGAGAGACTGGATGGATGAATCTACAGAAACCGCACATATTTATGTAAATGCGCGCGAGTCGCGCGGTGTCTGCACCTAACACTCTTTGTTTTACAAATATGGCACTCGACGCCACGTCGCCGGCCATCTTTGTTTGATGAGTCGGCACTAATGCACCGACGACTAACCGCACCGGCAACCGCGTCGATCATCGGCCCCCTGATTGGCATACGATTAACATTAATCATGTGGGCCGAGCCCCGATTCGATACGGAATAACTTTCAGCTGGTGTTACCGTTAATATATTTAAAGTGCACTAGATTACAATATCTCTCGGCAATTAGCACTCACGTGAGTAATCTGCATCTCACTGACAAGCGAGAGTATATTTAGAGTGTATGTATTCTTATGAAATATATGTATGATCCGAAATATGCGCGGATCAAAACGAGTCTTCGAGATCAGATATTTAAGGTCATCAAATTTTTTTGATAATTATATGAGATGTTAAGTTAGAAGAATTAAATCATTTCTATAATTTTTGTAGAGAAAGAGAGAGAGAGAGAGAGAGAGAGAGAGAGCGTAAGAGAAGTTACATTTATCGAGCTGCTTCGAAAAATCGTCTACGTTAAATTATCAAACACATTTTATCTACGTATTTACATTCTATTCAGTAACATCTCTGTTTATATACTTGTCTCCACGTGTGTTTAGCAATTAACGTTGCCCTCACTAACAAACTTTTTTTTTTTTTTTTTATTAGTAGGAGTCGCGCATGTGACGAGTTTTCCCCTCCGGCGCTTAAGGCTTACAGCTATCCTCTTACTCGATCACATTGGTCTTACCCCCGCGCGATGCCCTCTAGATTTTCGGTTATATTTGTATTCGTTGATGCTTTAAAGAGAGAGAAAGAGAGAGCCGTGGCGCGAGGCCGGATTAGTGCAAATGGTAATCCCGTAGGCAAAGCACACGGCATTACACGTGGTAGCTACGTTGTTTTTACAACGGGGACACGTTGCGACGCCCCGCGACACTTGCTTCGTGTTTGCTCGCTCGTTTGATCTTTAAGCGCGCTTCATTTGACGCTTATTTGCCTTGCGCGTGTGCCCCATCTCGCGTGTCTAAGAGAGTCGCAACACTGGCCTGAGATTTCTCAGTTTGTCTGTGATTCAGTTTGTTTGTGAGGGTATGAGGCGAACACGTCTCTCGCAAAAGGATGAAAAGTCGAAGAAATCAATTTCGATTATTACCCGAATCATGACTGCGAATCGTTCGTTTCGTTTGATAAATAAATGCGCGTGGCAGAGTGACTCGTGCGAGACTTGTTTGACGTGTTTTATTCGTGCTATACATAATTGAAAATTGATATTAAACGAAAGTGTGGAGAGTTTGAGAAAGTGTCTGTAATGAGAATTACAACTTCTCTTGGCAGACTCGCGAACAATGTATTCGTCATAGTACATTTGCGACATTTCACGCGTCTCGGATCTCGCGTCAACATATGGCTCCGCTGACATAAGCTCCCTTTAATTTGATGAAGGGCTAAGATGTTCAACATGCATGTCTCGTGTGCGTTTTTCTCGTGTCGATCTAGCTATCGAGAGATTACCGTATTTCCGGTCTCGCGTCACGTAATGCGCTCAAAGTGCGCCATTCAATTTTTAGCGAGACACCTGGTTGCGAAGGAAACCCGATGCCTCTATGCATGCATGCATGCATGTATACCGCTGTGTGTGTATGTGCGTGTCATGTGTGTGTGCGTGTGCGTGTGAGAGAGAATGCGCGAGTAACGATTAATTCTTCCGTAACTCGCCGCCGTCAGGACGGCGCGGATGTGAAAAATTTCGGACGGCCAGTAATGAGGCACGTTCACAAAAGGACCGCGCGTTCACGTCGGACGGCCACTGTCATTTGTTCTTGGATCCACGGTCATTTATTTGGACGCGGGCCCTGGGCTCTCGGCTTTTGTTGCGCACCGTCAAAACAGCATCGCGCAGCATTAACGACGCGCGCCACCCTCTCTATATGGACAGGGTAACTCGGCATCATCGCGCGTCGACCTTTAATGGCATGTTCTTTTGACAAATTTCGAGTCGATAGACAGTAGCCCCGTTGCGTGATTCTCGTTGATCGAGCCCCGCTTGTTTATCGAAATTATCTCAGAAATGACGCGCGATAAATTATCGGTGTATTGACTTTATCGCGTTTATCCAACTCTGATCATGTATGGAAATAAATACAATATGTAATCGCTGCAATCATCGGCCGACTCGCGTTTCAATACATCGATCGAATATGATTAGTGCGCGTTAGTGCGAATAAAATCGCAAGATGTAAGGAAAAGATTAATATACAAGGCCATCGAAGTAATAAGTGGCATTACGTGATCTATATATATATATATATATATATATATATATATATATATATATTGATTGTATATTTAACGGCATGTTATCGATGACACTGCGTGGGTCATTAAAAATGTATATAGAATCGACATATATATTACGCGTGTTTAAGTGCCGTTAGGTGCAAAATTAACAGTTTGTACATACAGGAATATATTAATAACGCGTTTATATTTATTAACTAAATCTGGTATTACGCAAAATTATGTCGACTGTCGTCATAACTCATTCCGCACGGAGTGATTTGTGTAGTATCTAATGCATGATAATTATCAAGCAGTTCTTTGCGCAATAAAAAGCGCACGCTTCCACAGTTAATAATCTACGAGAGTCGTTAGGAATTCAGATTAGGTATCGCAATTTCTGATCGCCGTTTAAAGGTATCCATGACAGTCAAGAGGACATTAATCAAACTATTTTTCCAATAAAAGAGAGCAGGATATACCGCTGCTCAGCTCGCTGTTATACTTCCCGATCTTTTGAACAGGTTACAGCTTACTGATTACTATCTTGTGTGTGCGTAACTAGATTTTAAACCAGTTTGCCATTAGCGACTATCATCCGTTGTATGATAGCCTTGAATATACATATTTCTGAGTATTTATAAAGCGCTGAAGCAACGATAAATTCTCAATTATAAAGTACTCTAACGATCATATACCGAATATATTTTATTTCGTTGCACGGCTATTCTATTGAACAAAACGTTAATATATATAATTTCATAATTTCTATGTGTAAACATATAAAAAAGATTTTTTCCGGAAATTATATAATTATTTTATTAAATATCTTGAAAGATACATAAGATACACAAGTAAAAATATTCATTACGTGCAGTAATTATAAATTTAAATTATTTTGCGCGTATTATTATCTGTGAAAATCTTATGTGTCGGATATAAAATATTTAAGAAAAGAACTTAGAGAATTATAATAATTTCATAGATATCCAGTGCCGTAAAATGAATAAACCAAGAGACAGATTAGTATTAAAACTTAATTTAAAAATATATATCTACAATTATCCTTTTATTTTTCGCCAAAATACAACCCAGTATTTGATTGTTATTGAACAATACAATATTTGAAATTAAAAAAAAACATTTATGAATAAACAATGAACAATGTAAATATATGGCATATATAAATGTTCATTAAATAAAAATCTTATTCGCTAAAAATCTTAGTAGCTCTTGTTTGCATTTAAAAATATTAAACAAAGTTTAAATTTTCAAACGATACCGCTGGATCAATTCACAAGGGAGCTGAAAATTCTGCTCCGCGACTAAGGCGGGAGGGTATCTGATACTATCAGTTGACAATCAGTGGCACCACCCACCGAGATGCCGCAGGTATTATTAACATCTCGAGACAATTGACCGCCGCGGGTCACGACAGTACGAGAAACCCGTTGAATTTATCGTAATTTTATGTATGGCACAATCAGTGGGCTCGGTGGCGGATAAAAAGGAAGGCGAAAGCGCATGATTTACTGCCTTTTAAGAACGCTACCATAGAGGCGATGCCGGCGACCACAGCGATAGAAGTTACGCGTTTCCGACGCGATGCATTGAAAGCGATACCCCTCGGGATGCGATGCGTTCTTAAAACAGACATCATTTAGAGCGACGGAAAGGCTTACAGAACCGGTTTTGTATTTAGTCTCGCGATGTATTTTTGATGCATTCATATTAATTCGTAATTTATAGCGGATCGACTATATGCGCGTTGAGAAGATGCATGCATTCATGGATTTATCGCGCGAGCAGAATTCGAACTCTTTATACAAATTGCACTTGGGGAAATAAAAAAGAAAAATGCGAAACGCATTTTCCAATTTCCAGTTCACGGAGCGATTGTGATTGCCGTTCTAGTTGCGAGCTAAACTTATACGAGTGGCGACATTGTGAATGACGCGCAAGAATGATTAACCGTTGTTGTCCGCGTGAGATGTGTACTTTGGAGCGAATGAAAACTCGACGGGTGTTATTAAGACATTGATCGTCGGGACGATTATAGCTACCTAACTTTCACACGTTACTCTCGACAGCCCGCGGCGAACGAGCGAGCGAGCGCGACGTCGCGATGAGCGAATTAGGTGCCTTAAAGAGCAGCTGATTGCTTCACTTCAGATCGATGCGAGATTTTCTAAGACCATTACTGCAGCCACGGTGTACATCACGGCGCGGCGTCGGGCGCTTTGTTTTTGTAGAGGCAAGCAAGATGAATGACGAGAGGATTAATCGCCTCGGCGGCGAGGCGGGACGGGACGAGACGGGACTCTCGGCTCTAAAACTGTATAAAGCGTTGCCTGCTCTCGCGAGCATGTAACCGGTAATCGGGTGCGCACGTAGTTAAGTAATTTATGCGTCATGCAATCACTGCTACGGATTGAGGTAGCCGGTGGTGGAAAAAAGAGGAGCTTGATCTACGAGATTTACTGCCTCTTGTGCTCGGGCTGGTGAGAGCTCTGAAGAGATGAAAGCTCTCTCTCTCTCTCTCTCTCTCTCTCTCTCTCTCTTTTTCTCTCGCGAACACTGGCGAATGTTCGCTCCATGAGAGCTTTATTCTTGGATCAACAATTTTTTTCTTACTATATAGAATAAACGTAAATATACAACACATTTTCTAGTCGTATTAAATCAGACAGATTGAAAAGGCTTTTTGACTTGTAAGATAAGGAAAGAAATTTTTTAAATTTTAATTAAAATTTTGTGCATCTCGTGAATTATAAATTATCGAAAGTATAAGAAAGATATATACTCGAAGATGTAGACGAATTGAAAAGACTTTAAATATTGTATATCCGTCCCTGAACGAGGATCAGCTGGTGGCTTTGCCTAACGATCGGAAACGATCTCGCGGCTCTTATAGCTCGGCTCGAGGCTGGCCGGTGCAAAGACCCGGCATACTTTGTAACCTCATATACCGTGGCTAATTGACACGCGAGGCGTAGGGTATCGCAGACAACGATAATCTGGGAAACACTCACAGTCCCCGCATTATACTTTATAATAGTACCGGTGGTCGAGCGAAAGAAAAATGAAAAAAAAAAATCGAATGAGGAATCGACGCCGACATTCAATTTTCTTACTGGATTGATAGTGCAATCGATGAGGGGATGAGATAGCGCGACAGGAGGGGGAGGAAGAGACCCCGTCGACCGACGGAAAAAGTCGTCCAGGTGGGTTGTAACTAACCTCTTCTCGGAACTCTTTTATGCCACGCGAGTTGAACGATCGGCTCTTAATGAAGACGTATTATGTTGTTGTCGAGGACGTATCATTTAATGCACGAGCTGTTAATTCACTATTTCGTGCTCGTTTCGCTGTATGCTATACGTTCGAATATATTTATTCTCGGATAACATGTATGTCGTGTAAATTAATATCCATTCGCACAAATGTGGTTATGATAATGTCAATGTTAATATATATATATAATTGTATGTGTGAGAAAAAATAGAGAATTGCATTATGCAAAATAACATGCTGCCATTACCATCGGAGTATTACTAGAGTAGATTCTTTTTCACCGAAGAATGATGTAGAGAAAACTATCACGAATTTATCTTCGGAAATTTCTCCGGGCGTTATCTGTCACGTTTCACAGAGATGCAATTTCTCGTGGAAATTCTCAAATCGCGTTCGAGGAACAAGTGCCACGAATTACGTCACACCGGGTGTCGGCAGTTTCGGAGTTGATACGTTGCTTTTGGCGCACATCCGGACGGCAGGGTACCCAAGGCGGGACGAGGTCGAGATATGTAGTAGGCGGGAAAAAACAAAGCGTTCTCTCTCTTTCTCTCTCTCTCTCTTTTCGAGGACCACCGTGGAATCGAGTGTTACTCGTCTTCGCCGTCGCATCGAACGTCCCCGCGGGCGCACTTACAGTTTGCCGGCCGAGGGGGTTGACGAAACGGTCAAATCGATACAGTGTTTTGTTTTAAGTGACGCTAAAAGGGTCTGACGAGACAAAACATCGGGGACACCCTTCGGCTGCGTTTGCAGTGAAATTTTCGCCATCTTGCCATCTTCTTTGCTATCTCTATGGGGTGTTTATGCCTGGACAAATTGCATTGAACTCTCGTTTCACGCGACACAATGCTGCGTTAACATCTGCAAATATATATATATTTCTAGATGGCAATGTTTAAAAACTCGATTAACTGTATATTTAAAAGAGAGATCTTTCGCATTAAATTATGAAAAAATACTAGAGATTTTGTAAACGGACGAAAATCGCAACGGGCAATATATATATATATATATATAGGAGCAACAATTAAAATCAACAATTTCCACGAAGGAGAAAAAAAGTAGTAACCACGCTTCAGTGTCGTACAATATTTTCCAAACGAGCGGTTGTCATTTGGAAAACACAAAGTACCAACAGCGGAGGGGAGTCTCTTTCTCTCTCTCTCTGTTAATAAATATGCGCGGTTTTGTGCGAAGCGTTCGCCACGAACCGTTACGGCGCGCTGCGTTTCCTCCCCGGGCAGCCGAGCGGACGCATTACATCGTTGATAAGTTTTTTCAATTCGCGAACGTTAAAAAACAAACGCGTTGCCTTCGGTGCCGCGCGCGCGTTCGATCAAAGCGCCGGCATTGTGACGAGAAACACGAATTCCTGGTCTGGAAACGAGTGTTTTAACAACGCCAACTCCCCCTCCGTCTCCCCCCGTCCCACATCCCCGTTCCCTCTTCCGCGGCGGCCCTTCCTCGCTCTTCCGCCCCCCTCGCCCGGAGCCCGGGCACGGCTCTCAAAATCTATTTTCATCGGCGGACAGATGTAACTTCGCTCTCTCGTGGCAGCGACGCGTGCATCGATCGTCAGACGTCTCTCACCCACCTTTCCCTCGCCCCCTCCTGCCGAGGGCGTATGCTCTCTCTTCAATCTGCAGTCAATTGTTTCCAGCTAAACTGTTTGCCTTTCAGTCGGCACCCTTTTGCCGCGCAGCACCGTCTATTTGCCCCGTTAAATGCGGCGCGCGCTTTCGAGACACGCCGAATTTTCGACGCATGTCGTCAGCCGAAGGAGAATAGGGATATCTCGCCAAAGGAGCCTTTCCCCCACTTCACGGATTCCGTGATTGATATCACGATTAGATATCGATACCGCTTATAATTCGTATTTTATTTTTTATGTAAATTATTTCCTCTTGCACATATAATATCATTATGTAGGCAGTTTATAATCTAAATTATACACGTATCTCGGCAAATGAATAAAGCGATTCGCTGGTCTAGTATTAAAAAACCGGTCATTTTTTTTTTTTTTTTTTTGGTCGTCGCTAAGAGATGATTAGGCTGTCATACGGGATTCGATTACGACCGGATCGTTCTGGCGAGTTTTAATTTATTTTTAAGCCGAGTCCCTTCTCTCTCGCTTTCTCTCGTCGGAATCACGAGCACGACTTTGCACGGGCACGATGAAATTAAGACGCCACCACGTCTTATAGGTTTTCAATTCGAAAACAATTAATCACCACTGTCTCCCGCGCGCCTTGCCTGGTATAACAGCTTAATTATAAAACAATCATACTTGGTCGGGGTACCGGTACATGTAAAAGACGATCGAGCGCCCTCCGTAGAATATGTGCTAAATCATCTGCTGGTCGTTTGTTAACAGGTATATATCGGAGCCTTTTTCCTGGTATAACTACCCGCCGTGAGCGCACGAAACGAGAGACGATATCTTCGATACACCGTCATTCGGGGTAAGTACGCTCTCGTTTCTCCTTCGATTCACTTGGATGAATCTATAAAGTCATCGGACGTATCTTCTAAGTGAATAGATCGCGACTCACCGAGAATTTCATCGATCCTTATAGTATTCGTCAAGCGGACACTTTACGCCGTCAAGTAGATGAAATTACAAAGAAATTTGTGAGGAAAGATTTTTTGGCAACGATATATTATAGTAATATATTCAAATTACAGTAATTTAATTAATTGTAGTATTAAATTATAGTATTTATTTAATATAGTATATATTAAAGAATTAAATTAAATATCATGTATGTAATATCTTTTATTTATACTACAATTTATTAGTTGGAGTATCAAACTTTTAAAGTACCTACGTGTCACATATTGATAGACGTAAAATTATCTCGTGCCCTTGCCCTTGCCCTTCTCTTCAAAAGCGTTTTCGTGAAAGCGATACATTTTATGTTGCTTATATAATGACTCTTTCAATCGGCTTAAAAAGTGGCGATCCTGTACGAAGACGGACGCAATTCCCGGCGTATAGTTTGTCAGAGAACATCGAAAAATATCGGTCGTCGATCCGATGATACGTTTTTCCCAAAGGTGGCCCGACGATCAGGACGATCGATATCTCCTGTCAATCTCCTTTTTGCTTTCATTTCTTTTACCCCAAAAACCGCCTCCCTCTCGCCCCCCTCCCCCCTCCCGCACTGTTCGTCGCGCTCGTCTTGTCGTGGCTTCATTCATGCTCGAGGAATTCCTTCTGTTTACGAGTTCTTGAAGATCGCGGGGCCTCCCTGGCCGCTAACCGTCTCGTGGTCAGATTGTCAGTCGCTTAATTAACCGTGAAACGAGCGTAGGGTAGCCGGACACCGTAGACGAGACCGCAGGATGGTAGGACATTCGATACACCCTCCGAACTCTCGCGCAAGAGCAACCTTCGTTGGAAGAACAGCAGTTGGACGGAGAGAAAGAGAGATGAAGATAGAAAAAGTGAGAAGCGGGGTCGTTGGTTCTCCGCGTACGAGATAGTCCTTGGAAAACATCGTAGGTTGATACGTACCTGGCTCTAACTAGGTAACCGGACACCCTGATCACGGGCCGGTGGAATTCTATATCGCACAGGTGGTAGTGGCCACGCATGAAAGTGCCTCCAGTGACAGAACGAATGTTCTCCTATCTTATTGAACGCGGATCAAGCGGGAATGTGTGACATACTTGTGTGCGCGCGCGCACCGGACTATTGCTTAACGATTAATTATTTCTGGACCTAGAAATCCATCTTCTCGTTCCAACAACGAAAAGACTCGATTTATATTTGTGATTTAAGAAATTTTTTTCATCCACATCAATAATATTATATATCAGCATTTTATTCAGTTAAAATATCATTACGTTCGACATAAGTGAATAAAGCAATCAATCAGTGTCAATTATCGGTCACGTTTAATCCATGTAATTATTTCCTTCGACCTCACGAGAGATATCTCTAAAAATTACGATCGGTAACATTCACGAGTGAGCGTTGAAAGTCCACACTGTGCGAGATTACACAGGTAACATCAACGACGCTAATTGATCTGTAATTCCATCCGGCGCGTATCGATTCGCGCATTTGATTTGTACGTTTTACGTTACGCGCACTCGTCGTAATGTTACGCTCTCGCTCTCTCTCTCTCTCTTTCTCTCTCTCATGCATTTATTAGATTATTAAGAATCTAACAGGTGACGTCGGAAGAGAAGACGAGCGTGAATCAAACCTGTAAAGATCAATCTTGGATGGATTGAAGTCCACGCGGGTGATAAATTTCGATATGATAAAGGCCGATATGTGCGCGCGTATCCCGATATCGTTAATTATCCGTCAGGCCTGCGTTGTTACGGAACGAGTGTAATGAGCGGTGTCAGGTGATCGAGGCTCGTTTGAGCGTATCGGTTGGCGCCGAGGTCACGTCAACGTGAGCCATCTCTTCTCGCGCGTCGACACCTTCCTGAGAACGCGCATCGCGAGCATTGTAATCACCGCGATGTGATGTATCACGCTATATTATAGACGTCTGTCGACGTGAGATCGAGACTCTTATTCTCGGTTTCCGCGGCGCGAGTGCTTGAAATATTCTAGATCGACAACCCACAGTAAAATATGCGATAACTATCGGATGACATTTTTCACAGACAGCCTCAATTTCATCTTTTGCATTGATTGCCCTCTCTCGCGAATCGTCGATTACATGATAAAACTCTTATCGCGTTGATGACTTATATTCTCGAGTAAACATTGCTTATTCACAAGTCAAATTTAACATTTGATTATCGAAATATCGAACACAAGTTTTTGATCTTGGGACGACAATTCTAACGGGGGGGGGGAGGGGAGAGGCGGAGGGGAGGAGAGGGAGGGGCGTGTTAATTTCAACATCGCTGCGAGCAGAGCTCGTAACGTTTAACATCTGCGTGAGCGTGAAGTTGTAAGCATCGGAGAATCGAGAAGACACGCAATCGCGCATTAAACTCAGCATCGCGAGAGGGAAAGGATCGGCGCTCAGGATGGCATCTCATCGCTATATTTCATTGCCCGGCGCGCGGGAACAAAGCGTTGCGAGAGGGATATCGGTTACCTCATGAGCCCCTTCACATACGATCGTCGAGTACTCTTTTCAACGCCTTCAATGGTCCCTCCCTCCTGACGGAAAGCACGTTTTCTTTCTTTTTTTTTTCCCCCTTTCTCTTTCCTCTTCGCACTTGTTCGACTACGCCACTTCCATCTCCTTGTTTCTCCCCCTTTCCTCGCGAGTTCTTAGCCAGGGCAATCCGCCTCGGCGCGATCCTTCTTTTCAGCACGCATAATACGCTCCTTTAGCCCCCTAATGAGCGGCAATTACTGTGTCTCTACGGCTAACGATCAGTGACGATCGATGATCGTCTCTCTTTCCCTCTCTCTCTCTCTCTCTCTCGTGCACGGAGGGCCCCCGCGTGCACGCCCTCCGTGAACCGGCAACCATTTGTTCGAGAGCGAAACAAAGCTGGACCGGCGGCGGCGGTCGGTGCGCGCGATAACACTTGGCCGGTGGGGATCGATGAAGTTGCAGCGCAGCATCTCTCTCTCTCTCTCTCTCTCTCTCTCTCTCTCTCTCTCTCTCTCTCTGCCCGCGCGCGCGTTCCGTACGTGAAAACTTGTTCCTGCGTTCCGAAGGAGCGAACGTTGAAGAGGCGCTCCGAGTCAGCGGAATATTAATGAAATGACGATTGGTGCCAGCTAACCTCTGCGTGTCTGCAATTACTCGTTAAATAAGAGGATGATTATTAGTAGGTAAGTCTTGAGGCGTCGGACATTTAACGGCTGTTCTCATCGGTACTATGGACAATATGCTGCCTTTGACTAAACGTTGTATGTTGTATGAGTGTACTATCAAGTTTTATAAATACGGTAATATCTATCCATCTACCTATATATCTTAATAGAGTTTCATATATATATATATATATATATATATATATATATATATGTTGTGTACGCACATACACATATATATGAAACGGTTCATTAACTTTGCATTTTTATATCGTTCGTTTGTAATACAAGATATATTTCTTGTTTCTTTTTATCCAATTTTCTTAAATAATGACATTTTACACTGTTTCGTATTATTATATAAAATTGAGAAAATTAAGAAATAGAGAACAAAAGCATGTTACTACGATCGATGGTAATTATGGCGAATTTATTTTACCAGCCAAAGTATGAATGAGCATTCTCGATGAATGATCTCGCAGTTACACGTTCAAGGCTGATCGAATTGTACTAACGAGAGACAATAGTTGGTTCCGATTCACCTGAATGCAAATAACAATGTTTCGTTTGAATTCGAAATTCGCTTTCGTTCGTACTATTTGCTACATAGCTGCGTGATCAGCCATGCAAGCGTGTGAAATTTCGATCAGTCGTCAAGAATTACAGCGTTCGCGTTTTCGATCGATCACCCGCTCGCGTTCAGGTGAACGGCGTATAGATTGGGGACAGCAAAAATTTCATGGAAAACAAAATTTCATCCGAGACCTTCGCAAATCACAAATCCGACGATTCTATTCGTATAATGCTATTTTCGTGTTTCCGTCGAATTATCGTATTTCTCAAATATAGATCCACGTCACGTGAGTGGGCGTGATGAGATCTCGTTTATAAATGTCACGTGCATGTGGGTGTGTGTATGTGTGTACATATATTTGTGCGTGCGCGTATGTGCGTCGCTGGTGGCAATCTCACTCTTTGAGAGAGGGACAAAGGATCGGCAACAACGGGAGTCTCGACTGCCGAGACGCGGAGTCTGATCGTACAGACACAAATTGTACAGACGAAATTGTTAGTATAGGTGCGACGTAGAACGGGAGAGAGATTGCCGGACGCACGTCACCGGACGATTCCGTGTACGAATCGATATCATCGTACGAATTAGTAGCTTGCGGTCCAATATCTCGCCCTAATATTTCGCCGCTGACTCCCCGTCGGGCCGCACACACGTTTCCGTGGCACGTAGGTGCTTCTCTCTCCTAACCCGCGTTGGGGGAACCCCCACGGTGATGGCGTGAAAACAGGCACCCGCGCGTTTGCTTGCCAGGTCCGCACCACACTCGTGAAACAAAAAGTGATCCCGGCGGAAACAAGTGACAGCTGGCCCGCGCACGTCAATTACCTATTTGTACCTTTTTGCCCCCTTGCCATTTCATCTTCTTTCTAGGTAGACGTGTCTCGCGAATGCGTCTAATTATTTGTCGATGGACTGCTTCCTTTGAGAATTTGTCAGATTCAGATGAAAACGTTTGTCGTAGGCAGACTTTATTGGCGAAATATGAACTTAATTGCGGCTATTAAAGCGAATTTATAACAACTTAATTAATTAGAGCATTAGTATTTTAAACCGCAGCACACGTGTTTGAGTAAAAATAACGTCAAAAATTCGCATAATCTTTATACATATATATATAGCTTGTTCTTCGCGAATTAATTATATCGTCGCGAGTCCTGCACTTCCTTCGCTTCGTGTACGTTACGCGATTTTCCCCAAGCACTTAATTACACACCGACACATTCCGTGTTCTTATTAAATCCCGTTTTTCGCCCGCTCTCGTTTTCTGCATCGCGATATATACTCTACATCACCGCGCGCGCTGCCTGCCAGCCGCTATCAATCACGTTACCTCTTGACAACCCTTGACAAAAAGCTGCCACGCGAATTGCGCGGCCACCCCAGGCGAGTGGCAGTAATACCCGAGTTCTTTTTCATTGCTTCCTGAATATCGCTCAGAATGTCGAAATACGGAATCATTAGTAACCGCCGCGCGTGATCCCGACCGCGACTCGCTCGCTCGCTCGTTCCTCGCCTCGGCCGCTGCCCCGGCAATCTATCACGAAGGGCTCGTGCGAGCAGGTGTCATGGCAGTCTGGCCGCTAATGATCCTGGACATCCAACGTGGAATTAATCATTGCCTTTGTCTCTACTGCTTTTTGCCCGCTACGCGGCTTTTTGGCGGTCTTCTCTCTCTCTCTCTCTCTCTCTCTCTCTCTCTCTCTCTCTCTCTCTCTCTCTCTCTCTCTCTCTCTTTTCTAGCAAATCGTGTATACGCTACTCTTCGGTCATTATCATTGTTAATTCGTCGACCACGAAAACTGAATACTCTCACGAGGTTTTGATGATGAACGCTTTCAGATGGGGATCATCATCGATTCGATTACTTAACGATCATAACATGACTGCGATGTCGATCTAATTGTACATGAAATAATATTTTTCATGTTAGCGGTCGCGTAATGCAGTTTGCACAGTGACGCATGTTAATTCTTTAATATATTCCGCATCAAATCACGATACTATTCAATTTTAGCTAACAACAATCTAATAGATAGATTTAGCGGTCTTAATGTTCTCTCGTTGGTAATTCAAAGGTTAAATCGATTTGTAAAAGCAATCTCAAATGCAGAGGCAACGTCGTCTCCGGCTACGATAAATTGAACGGTCTCGAAACGACTGTGCTCGATGTTACCTTTCGCTTATTTGTGAGAGGATTATGATTTTTCTCTCCCGCAAAAAAGAAAAAGAAAAAAAAAAATTCTCTCTGCGTTGCAATTTTCTCACGCTGGCGCTTCCCGAAACGGGAATTCCGCCAGACATCTGTCGTCCATCTGCGGGTGGACATTCCCGAAGACTCGCGGCCGCAGGACATTTTTCGCGGTGGCAGATTGCGCAACGCGATGACACATCCGCGTCTCTTCTTCCATATTCCTTTCTCGTTTAAGGTCATCAAGATAACGGCAATGCTGCACTTGAGTGACACTTGACCGTGACTCGAAGAAGAGAAGGTACCGGAAGGCATATAATAATGATTCGAAAGGACGTGCATCTCGCACACGGGGAGACTTCACGTGACCATAAATCCTGCCGCCGTCTTTTCTGGCCGTTGTGATTTAGGTTTTATGCAAAATTATATCCGCGTTTCCTCCAGGTACTTATGAGAGATAATTTCCCGCGGCGACATGTTTAACAAAACACATACATATATTCTTGGCGAATCTTTACGATATTCTATTTTCTCAGAATGAACGAATAAACTATTACGATATTATTTTCCTTCGAGGAAATATTTATATTTAACTTAAAAAAATTAATTAAATAATGTTTTATAGCATCTCAAGAAAAAGTATTTAAAAAGTACTTAAGATGATAGTTTTAAAAAGAACGAATAACGTAAGTTGATAGTATAACAATAAATAAAAATATTGATGCGATTCGCGATATATTTCTACAAAATAATATACATTTCATCAAAAAAACAAAAGGATGCATCCTTTCCACTGCTTGTAGTCACTCGAGTAAAAAAAGAAGAAAAGAAAGAAAAAGGAAAAGAGCGCAATCGGAGTCTCGGGTCGTTCACAAAGAAAAGAACTAACCGGCATCGCGCGAATCCTGATGGAAGAGAACAAGTCCGGAAGGGAAGGAAGGGGTGTAGCGACGGGAGGTGGCAACGCAGACGAGATCTGCGTGGAAACGCAAACAGAGCGGGGCCTGTAATACACCGGAGACTTTATCAAAATCTGATAACTTCAGAGGCGAAGGCAACGCCGAAAGAGGAGAGAGAGAAAGCCGGAACACGCTCGAGCTAAGCCACCCCCGAAAAGCCGGCAACGCAGAGGGTTGTTGGTGGTGGTTATACATCCCCCTCGATCACCCGTGCCTGGCCGTAGACATCTTCCTCTCCCTCCTTCCCCCCCCCCCTTCTACTCCTCCTCTTCCTCCCCTTGGGAAGTCTCGATTCTCGCACAGGCTACGACGCTCCGAGTTCCCTTGGACCTGCGTTTGTATTTGCGCAAGGATTTCTGCGCGTATTCTGTACGTATCTGATTCTACGAACGCGTTTATGCGTTAAACTCTCGCGCGTTTTGTATAATTAATGGCAACACACGTCTCTACGAATGTATCGAAATGTATAACGAGATTTGCCACGTGAAATTAATAAACGATTAATAATTGAAGGTGAATAATTGAAAAGAATTGAAATGGCATTTTGCGATGATAACACTCTTAAAAGAATGCATCATTTAAATAGTTTTCTCGACGCATGAATTTTATAATTGATTATATGTCCTCTGTGACTTCCATCTCCGTTATCCGCGTTCTACCGCAAAACGTGACAGAATGCGCCCACCGGCGGGCGGAGCACCGGCAAGAACCTACCCGTTCCATTCTCGTCTTCGTAATATATAGCTCTTACATACATCGACATACGCATACATGGACACTTTCGCACACGTAATGGCGACCGCGCGCATCCACACACAGACACGGGAGTAGCTACGTGCGAGCACGGAGATTGCTCCGGGGCTTTCGGGGTTGAGCATATTGAATAACTCGCTCGCTGGACCGCGAAAATATACCGCGAGGCTGGCAGAGAGTATGCGGATCGACGTTTCTGAAAGGACCTTCCAGGATCCTCGGGGCGGGCACCGTATCCTGTCTACGTGTCTATCTAACCCAACCCCCGGGTCAGGAACGGCGACGACGACGACGACGACGACGACGACGACGACGACGACGACAACTACGCGACGGAGTAGACTCGCTTCGGCTTTACCCCCGTCTGTCAGAACTGAAAATGCACCACGAAGGGAATTTCGTTACGACAGGAGCTGCGACGTTCTTCGCGGGCGCCGACACGTGACGAAAATGAAACATTTGAGACGTGCATCTCGAGGATGTCTTTGCATCTCGATCATTTTCCACGAGACGCGGCACAAACGGCGACTTAGATGGTAATAATCCCAGATGCGTGCTTAAATTGCCGATTACATTGACGTAAATCGATGCAGAGATAACGCCGGTATGATCGGAAATATTTTACCAATTTTTCAACATTTTCGGAACATGAATGATAAAAAAAATGGATATGGAAATCACGTGAAATTTTTAGTACGGAATGTACTTATTTACCAGAATTTTACAGTCTGATCGTTGGCAGATTTTATCAATCGGGAATTAAGCTCTTTACAATGCGCGGTGGGTGCCTTCCTCGTCGATGTTGTTCAGAATTCATAATTCGCGAATAAAAAGGGAATTGCCTAAAAGAGTGGAAAGTACGGCTGATAGATGGAAAAATGATGGAAAAAAGCCGCTATTTTTTTGTGGATTACATTATTCAGTGTTTCGGAACTAACAACGATTGTAACAAACTGCGTTATCCAGTGATGCAAAATATCTCTTATGAATTTTTTAATGGTGTGCTTTTTTCCACGTCGTGGCTAATGAACGCTACCTGTATACTCGGTGACCGAGTTATTAAATATTGGAAGCACGTAACAAAAAGCGCAAAAAGCCATTTCGATATAAATAGGAATTGCGGAGAAAAATTACAGAGAAAAGTCCATATAATACCGAAAATATAATTGAATAAAATGTATATAAAAATTTATCTAAAAATTATCTAAAATAAGAATTATATTATAGTGTGTTCAATTTATATGTAATTCTGGGTACTAGAAATCTTATAAATAAATAATTATGCTCTACTTGTATAATTATTTATTTATATTTCTGCATGATATGGTTAGTAATTAGTAATTGGGAAATATAGTCAATACATAATTAATAAATACAAACGAAGAATAGATATAATTCGAGGAGTTTAGAATAAAATTATATCAACATGTAACGCAGTATGATTTCAAATAACTCGAAAATATGATACATGTATTCCTATTTATCATATATATTAACTCTCGGAATGTCATATTTCTAACTTTCAAATTTTACATGCTAGTCGATTTTTCTGGAAGGATCTGCAAGGTCCTCGGGAAGCTTTTTACTTCTATCTAAACGCAGAATGTATAAGCAAGGACTTCGTCCTGGGATTCGAAGGAATACGTGCAGGAAAATGTGGCTCGGGGCCAGACACCAAATGTCATTACGTCGGGTAACGATAGGTACATCGTAGCTATTGATGGATAGCTTCACTTGACTATAGAGACCCGTGGAATTGTAACATAATCTTCGTTTTGAATTATTTCGCATTTTCAAATAATGACAGTAAAATAAGGTAACATAATTTTATGTTGTACAAACTGTATAGCTTTGTAAAAAAAAAAAATTGGTTTCTAATAATAACTTTTTAATTATTCAATTATCGTTTTCTTTGAGTTAAATGATATTTTCGAGAAAATCGCTATAATATCACTATAAAAATAATATTTCATAAAATTTTAATAATAATAATATTGCATTCTGATTACAATATTACGTGCGAAATATGTCTAGTATTTTTAATACGATTCATTATTACACGAAAGAAATTCTAACGCAGTTTTTATTTGATTTTATCACAATGCATAATTCGAAAAAATTATGCGATATTATGTTCCGTTTAATAAATCTTGTAGTACGCATATTTTCTCGCGACGGAAAGACATGACAACTAAACACACGACAAATGATCTATTTTACCGTCAATGACGCAACGAGCAGTTTTATAATCGCGATCATTATGCGGCAACTTATATAAACATTTTCTTGTATTTTTAACAAACGTGTGGTTTAGAGACAGTACGAGTCTCGAATATGTAATCTTCTATTCGCTGCGCAAAGCTCATCAAGATCAATTAGAGCAGTATGGTCGAGCCATAGTCGACCGTTAACGATATATCAATTACAGCGTTAGACGTAGATAAGAACTATTAATGACTTCATTCAGAGCGCAATAATTACACGATACGTCCACGAGCATTGGGGACAGATCTAGGTCGGCGCGACTTTCCACAGCAGTTTATCGTGTGCAGGTTATCGAAGCATTCATCCTGATTTACGATTGAAATAACGCACCAATACAGAATGAATTAACATTTTAACCTATTAGAATATTGCATGTCGTTCATGAGACGTACACGAGAGATTCCGATGTACATTTTGACGAGTTTCGATAAAGGATGTGATACAATAAATTGACTTTTGTAACGCGAAAAAATTAATGTTTGTTTTAATTTTTTTTTTTCAATTGTGGATATATTGTGTTTTAAACGCGTGTTATAAATTATTTCATTCATTAAATGTCTTTCATATTTGGATTGGTTTTTAATTTTATAAAAACTGTTGGATACACAGATGCCTTATATCTTTGACTTAAAAACCATCCAATTAACTTTCGAAATCATTTAGACAAGCATTAAATAAATATTTTTCCTCAAACTCAAGCAAAGTAATATCGCGCATGCAAGATCGCGTGTGTTCGCATTGTGAACTGGCGTTCGGGATTCTCGAGGAAGCACTAGCGAAAATGTTCAGGTAGGTCTGAAAACTTCCGAAAACTCATAAATCACACCGGGAAGAACATCCGGTTCGCCCGGTTCGCATGTCGACCACACGAGGTTTTCCAACAAGAAAAAAATGGAAACGTTTTTTCTGTGAAAGAAAACCCTCAAGTTTTCCTTTTACGCAAATAATGGCGGCTTCGTCGGCGATAAATAGCTGAACAATGCGATCAGTAGACCGTTGTTACCTGGTACGTTACCTCGAGGTTGCTCGTCAAGTTGTATAGAAATGACAGGTACAAATTTCCAACAAAGATACTTCCGCTTTCTATCTATCTACACCTCATCAATAATCTCCTAATAATATTAAGTTGTGACTAATCAGTGTAGAATTTTCTTTTCAAAATCTTTGCATTCGGTAAACTTGGATATCCTTTCGTTTCTTCTAAGGTCGACGACATTCTTATTGCTAGATGATGTTTAAGTTTGTATTTCCGCGTTTTCAAGATAAACGATAGGTAACAATCGAAAAAGTATCTGCATTGACGCATTAGCAAGTAATGATTGTCTAAATAGTTTTGAGGAGTCGATTAATTTTTCTTCGCAGATTATGATATATTAAAATAAAAAAAAAAAAAAAAAAAAACTTATGTTGTTCGAGAGAGAAAAAGAGAGCTCTCGTCTTAGGAATATAATTAACGAAAAAATACAATATTTAAAGCCATGAAAGGGGAGGAGAAAAAAATATTTCTGCATGATATTCCTTTGATTTTCCTGCACAAAGAAAGCTGGAGAAAGCAAAGATTTGAGACTGATTCAAATGCTATTTTAAAGCTATCCTGGAACTTCGGCGCTCGAGTATCGCCAGATGGAAGGATAGAGAGAAAAAGAGAGAAAGAGAGAACGCGACGTCAAAACACAATTTGAAAGACGTAATTCGAAAATCGTCGTTCGCCCGACGGCAGCGACCCTCCGTCGGACGTCAAAATGAAATTACGCGACCCTCCACGCGGGGACCTTGGGGCAAGCACAAAGGCTCGTTTGCCGAGGATACAGTACAACAATCTGTCTAAAGGGACCTAAACCACTAATCGTTTCGCGATTAACTTCCATTAAACGCTACTTAATGAACAAAACTTTCCTTCTACCTTATAACTGACGATTTCTAAGACGTATGTGAATCGACTTCTTCGATTTATCACGGTAGATTCTTCGTTGACGTTTTATATGAAACGATGTCGAGTATCTTGATAACTAGAATTACGATGCTCGATAAATCGTTCTTATAGTTTTTATTGTAATTGATCTATTGATCTATTGTAACTTTTATGCAGTGGCTATAGCATTGCGAAACAAATAGTGTTGTATAGGATACAAAAGATTTTCCGGTAAACTTTACACCGGGGAAATATGTCTTCCATATGGGCTCATTGTTTAGCCATGTGTTACCGGTGAAATATAGAAAAGTATCTTCTTCGGCGTAGAAGATTCAAGGCTCAATCTTTAAAGTTTAACTATACTGACAGGCTTTCGTTTAAGATATTGCACATGCGTATTTTTATAACAAAATTAAACAATTATTTAGCACTTTCAATATTGTGGATTCAATAATTTAATCATTATAATTTAATTATTTATTAATAATTTGATTATTATTTAACTTAATGATTGTTATTTTAATACATAAACTTATGATTTAGCGATTGTTATATAAAAACGTACACGTGTTTATAACTTTATGCTCGTTAATTTATCGTGCGTTTAATGACATTGAAGATTTAAATGAGAACGAATACTAAAGCGACGTATATACAAAATATTTTGCTTTCTTGTTCTAAAATAATATTTTTTTAAAGAAGAAAACAAAATATTTTGTATACGTCGCTCTATTATTTTCATTTAAATCTTCAATGTTAAATTATCAAACACATGATAAGTTAACGAGTATAACTTTATAAACACATGTATGTTTTTAGATAGCAATCGCTAAATAAAAAATTTATGTATTAAGATAACAATTATTAAATTAAATTATATATATATAGATAATACGGAATGATTGCTAGTCTACTTTTTTAGAATTCGATTCAGTTTACTTTGCAGAAGAAGGATATCACGGCTTAAATGAGTAAAAATTCGAAATCCGACAAATTAATAAATTGTTTGACAGGATGACAGCGTGATTTTTGTCGTTTAGGCGATTAATATTTTTAAAAGCTCGCTCTTTCCGGCTAAGAGGAAGAATAGGATTAGATTTATGACACACCTGTTTTTCGCTGCAGCAGCGCGATCCCTTTGCCTTCTATTTTTGAACCAATTTCCAACCTGCGTCGGCGTGAGTCCCGTCGCAGCGGCTAGCTCCCGCTTTTTTCCCGGATTCGGATAAGGGTCCTGGAGATACCATTCTCTGAGTAGCGACCTGGTTCTCTCTTTGAAGCAGTGAGTCTTCTGCTCGCCGTCCCAAATCGTTCTTGGCAATGGAAATTTCTTTCGAACGCGATACTTGTCCACGGGACCTAGCGGTCGGCCGCGAAGTTTCTCGGCTTCCTGATAGTGCGCTTCCAGCCACATGGCCTGCAGCTTACCGTGAGAGTCCTTGGTGAATTTGTGCCTCTCTAAAATGGCGTAGAGCTCGCGATAATGTCCCGAGTGGAATGCGACGATAGCACGCGCCCTGAGAACGGCCTCGTTCTGATTCAGTTCCTGAATGTTGGGATGAGCGACCGGAAGACTCCATAGAAACCTAGCCAGCCTCTCGATGTCACCGCTCTCTTCCAGAGTTTCGCAGACCGTGGCCACTTGGCTGACGGAAAAGGATAACGTTGGTAAAGCGAATATCGGAGCAGGCACGAGCGGACCGTTCGCGTTCGACGGCGTGGTCCCAGCGGCGGACATCTTCCTGGAACGGCGATCTTCTCACGATCCACCAATTCTGGCCCCAGCCTATTTCGGAGTCGACGTCACCCGGTCGCGGTTCAAGAAACACGCGGCTCCGATTTATGTTTGCTCTTGGATTTTTTCATGATTCGTTGAAATCACCCGCGATACGTTCTCTCATATTATAAACAGACGTAACGGTCACTGGAGGATTATCCACTTCACCATTGACACTGTAAAATTCTAAAGTCCGCAAGTACAAACGAAGCAGGCGTTACGACATCTAAAGAGAGAGATGCAACGTTTTTAAATCTCTTATAAGGAGAAAGAGAGAGAGAATTATTCTCGAAAAACAACTGATTTTCCACAAGTATTAAATTCTGAAAACTTGATGATTTCCTCTTTCTCTCTCGCGTCTCACGAAACGTCATCGATTAAATTCGAAATAATTCTTGAAGTGACACGTGACAACGCCGTAACGTGGTACAGTAGGAGCGCGTCGTAGGAACTCCGTTGCTCATCGTAGATCGCTGTCAGGTTGGTTCGCGCGAGGATCGTTCTCCAGGTAGTTCAGGGTAACACCCACTAGGCCCAGGCACGCTGACGCTCTTCCACGTCGTGGGGATATCACGCGAGGCCGCTGTTGCCTGGATCGTATCGGATAGCAAACTGGTTTCGTTTACAAGCCGGCATCTCGGCACCGGCCCTACCCAGCATGATACGTTTGTACGCGCCCGTTGCAACCAGGCTGTCTCGCTGGCGCTCTAGACGTACCTCTACCTCTGTCTCGCTACCTCCACCACCTTCCGACTTTGCGGAGGGGTACGGACGAGAAAAAGAGATAGAGATATAAGGTATCGGGGTGCCAATGTACAGACCACGCCTACGAGGCACACCGGGATTGGCCGGATCCTATCCTCGTAGCCATGGTAACCTTTCTTCGTCCTTCCGTTAGGCAGTGTAGGGAGCTACGCTTGTGTCGGTTTAATTATCCCTACCACGCGTGCTAACCGGAGCCGGTATACGAACCCCACCGTGAATGCTCTTCCACCACCATTGATGCTGGCGGTACCTCTCACGCACCCTCTCTCTGACAGGCGGAAAGGAAGCGAGACGAGGAGAGAGAGAACGATCGATGTACTCGGCAGAATGTGGGACGGAGAAGTTGGTAGCTTGTACGCGATTGTAGAGGGGAGGCAAGGCATGATCCCGCGAGCTGCTGTTCCTGCTGCCGTGACGCCACTGCTGCTGTTGCTTCTGTTGCCGTGATCTCGCGACGAACTGTTCTCGACGTTAGTACCCGGTGATAGCTAGATAAGATTGATAGGCTGCCAGCCAGCGCTCTCAGACGCGTTTACTTATTTTACTTTATTTTTACTTAGTTTTACTTCATTTTTCAATCTTGAACGCATTTTTTTTTTTTATGTTTCGTTTATTCGAATTTGTTTCATTTTTTTTTTGTATTATTATAGAAATATTTCCTTTTCTAATATTATTTAATAATGATGACATGGACAATAGCTTATTATCAGAAAACGAATGATTGTATAGAAAAAGTATGCTATTTATAAAAAAAACAATTTTATTTATTTTGTTAGATATCTGTATTTTTTTATGGGAAAATATTTTCTCACAACATTGATTGAAAAGAATTCTCTCAACTCTCAGTCAAAAAGGTTTTTGTCAAAATAACGCTAAAACTATTGCTAAAGTATAATATTCAGTTTTCATATGGAGAAAAATCCCATAACCGATTAGATCTCATATATCTTAGACAGAATGACGATAAAAGCCGAGCATATTGAAGAATCGCGGACGTGCGACGGCGCCGAAGGCGTCTCCGTTTTATCGAACGCGCAGCCACCGCGAAAGCTCCAGTCCCGCGATGGATATTCTGATTTTATTCCACTTTGGTCGCGTCTCGATGTAGTCCAGCAAATCTCATTTTAACCTTGGAATCCGTAGACGAATTCAATGAAATTTGTTACATATACGGATCTGTGCATAAAAGGATCTAACTGTCAAAAATGAGATTGTCATAACGTAGTTTAAAAGTCTACTTTCAGCATTTAGGAGCATTTCTAAGAAAATTAAATTTAAAAGTATAATAAAAAATTCTGTCATAAATATCACGAATATACAAATCTATTCGTGCTCGATACGAATCTAAGATATTGTTTTTATGTCGTTTGTACTTGCAAAATTCATCGGCATTCAAATTTTCTTTAATTGACATTTAAATATTTTATCAATTAAACCGACGAATAACATATAATATTCATATAACTTGTTACATGTAACTTACGTTTAGCGCGAATAATAATCGCTCAAACTTAACGTATCCAACGAGCACGACCGTTAAATCTCTCTCGATCGATTCGGGTAATGAAAAAGTAAACGTGGTTTCACTGTGGCGGATGATTCCTTCCGATTGCTCTCGTTTACGTTCGCTCGACGGTCGTTCCGTTACACGACCGGCAACCGGCAGCAGCCACGATTGGCCAGGGTTAAATCGGATTACGGGGCGAACGGGATTACCTCGAGTTTTTCGAAAGACACCATCATCTCGTAACTCTCGGGGCTTCGTGTTTTCTGCCGCCACAATCCGCCATCCATCCGTCTACATCACGTCTATGTCATGTTCAGTATATACTGTCTATACCTGATAGTGCATCCGAAAGGAGTTGCAATATCTTTACAGCCGTGTGTTTACACTCGATTGCTGTAATCTATCCTTTCGTATTAAATTCGTAATATGCCGCGTTTTGTGCATCTATCGTTGACGTACATTTATGCTTCCGAAAGCCTGGTATGGCGATTTATAGTCATTTTGTACACAACAGTTTTAGTAATATTTCTCGTAAAATTTATGAATATTGTTTATTATTAAAAAATTTATTGTTTACAATTTAAATTTCTACATATATGTTTTTCTTATCTTAGAGTTGGCTCTTATAAATTTTCAAAATATTATATTAAATTTTTTTTTCTTTAAATAAAATATGTGTTTCTGAATATGATGTAAAATTTTCGTTATTTTAAAAGTAGATATATTAACGAAAATCATAATTTTATTTTTATTTTTTTCTGAAACGTGTCTAAAAAATTACGTATTTTAATTATTTATTATTATTTTACAATTTACTTCTTGTCATTTATATATTTCTCTTTTTGTATTTTTATACCAACTATATATCCATTTTATAAAAAATATTTGTTATCGCGTAAATTAAAATTTTGTGAACTAAATCAAGTGTTATTTTCTCTATTTCAGCATACGTCTATTGTGAATAAATGTGACTGAAAATATTGCATAGATATATGCACACGATTTTTGTTGAAAAAAAACCATGCGTGCTGCTTATTTTATATTTATAGTTTATTCCGACGGTCATAACTGCATATTGGTGGATCTGTATCGGATCGAGTCATCAGTACGCCGTCGCGTTTTAGTAGAGATTTATAGACGATATATATTCGGAGCGTCAAAAATTGAAATGCTGCGGAAAATAAAAAATGACATTTTATACGAGCTTAAACCAAAACGGATATATGTATCGATCGTTGTGGCACTTCTCCCATGTGGGCTGAATAGTGAAAAAAATTTGGTCATATTATTTCCTAGGAGTAGATACAAAAAAAAAATATAAAAGATGACATATCAGCAGATGTTTGTGACGATGAATGACTGTTCTGTTCAAATGGAACGGTAGATAGTTGTGCAATTATCCGTGCAATGTGGTTTTATTCTGTCTGCGAATTGACGCTTGAAATTTTCATCTTTTACATAAGTATCTCTATCTTTAATGTACATAATTATATATATATATATATATATATATATATAAAATTATATACTGGGCAAACTATACAATATATTTTATTTTATGTTTTATTTATAATATCAATAACGCATCTAAAACACAAAGTTTGAACCAAAAAAAGTCTATGTAAAAATCCGAATAATCTGGTGTCAGGGACCGATGCATCAGACACAATCGTGAAAGTGCTATAGCAATACAGCAATACAGCGACAAGAGAGACGATTCCGGACATTTTAATGGTGTCTCGAGTCTTTAATGATCTCTCGAACGCGTTCGCCCGGTGCGATTAATAAACGCCTAGACAATGGACAGATACCAAAGGTCGTGCATACATACACGCGGACGCGTCGATAATGGATTACGGTCGTGCAGGATATATAATAGAATATCGGACGCGGAATAGCTCACAGATAAATGTCGCGATAACGACAGGTAGGCCGCGGGTATTATACCGCTCCATCATCTCACCCTCGATTACGCGGATCGATCTATCGCGTGCGGGGTCGTTTGTTTGCCGACCCGGAGGCTTCCCAGAACAAATGATTCCGTCGCATGGCAGCCATTTTACTTTCTCTCGCCGCGCTATTCTTTCTCCTCCGTCGCATCCGCCGTTTTTCCCTAGTCGCGTCAATTTTCAAGGGTTCGCCACTCTAAGCGAAAACATTTGTCGACGCGAGGAGAAGCATATCTCGTGGGTGGGTATTGTGGTGCGAAACCGGGCGAGGCTGTCTCGCCATTGAATTCCTCATCTGGCGGCGGCTATTACTTTCCACGATGAGAACTGTCAAGAAGGAATCGTTACACGGGGTAGATTAATCGCCGCCAGGAAACCGAGGAGAGGCGTAAACCACGTCTGTGTTGTATGCGTGTGTGTGTGTGTGTGTGTGTGTGTGTGTATGCGCACAAATAAGTACATGTTCTACGTACCTTCACTATCGTCGCTACTCGCTACGACACACCTAGCCGATTACGTCGCATGATAGAATGTAACTGCGCGTTCTTGTGGCTCTCTCGGCGGATTAGAACTACGCGCGGTTTACCACGTAGAAGCAATTAAATGTTTCTAAATATGCAACCAATTCGCGAGTCGCGATTGCGACCTTACGTAACACGTTGCGCGGTAATTACGCGCCAAACTCGTCAACGTCGATCTTGAAAAAAAGAAGCATACAATTGCTTGTCACGGTACACGTGTTTTACGAATAAACAGGATAAAGAGAAAATGAGTAGAGACTTTATAATTCATGAATTTATTCAGCTTAAAGTTAAAAAATACATTTATCGAAATCTTTTATACGCGATAATAATAAAAATATAACATATATATCAAAAATACTGATCTTGTTTGTAAGGCAAATTAATTTGTATATATTGCTAGTTTTTGCTACATTTATTGAATAATTTAGACAGGTGCCCTTCTCTTAATATCTTAATACACTTTGATAGATTTATGCATTATTATTATACTAACCCAGTTTTTGTCGTAGACTTAAGGGTATATTATTCTCAGGTTAGGCACTTGACACACAATCATGGATATACAATCTCAACCTATCTCTGTGACAAAACCCCGATTTCATGTACGTCGTCGATTACCGTTGATATTACGATTGTACGACAAACACGTATAGCTCACGATGGAATTATTTATCGATCTCAACGGATAAACGGTTTATGATTCTAAAAATTGTCGGCCCGCAAATCGGTATAAGTAGATTGATTTTATTGAACGTAAGTTCGCACTATTGTACGTACGTATATAGCAACCTTTCATTCGTGTTACCCGAGTTCGCAGCGTTCGTTGCAGCGGGAGTCGCTACTGACAGGAAGGGGAAGAACGAGACGTATCGTTGTGGGATAATCCTTCTCTGCTCGGTGCGGACTATGGGGTATCCTCGCCTAATATGGCGGCTTTATTATTTAACGTCCGTCTAATGGGGAGTTCCTGGTACCGTAGTCTCGTTGCGACGTATCGCGTTGTATTGTACGGGCTCGTGTAGTCGCAGTTGGACGAGACTGAGCCGGCTCTTTATGTTCCATCGTTTTTTTTCCTCGCCTTATTCGCGAGTCGACAGGTTCTCTTTTACAGCACATAAAATCGTACACATTTATGATACATTTTCGCATCTAAATGTTGATTATTATAGACAAAAAATTTTCGTGAGTAAAATAAAACATAAGTAAAATATTGTTCTAAATTTACCTATATCTTAATAATTTTGTATTTCGTGTCAATATATTGCAGTTATAAAAATTATAATGATATAAAGATATTACAGATTGAGAAAGCACAAAGAAGTTTATTAATGAATTTTGCAATAAATTTTAATAAATTTATTAAATTTACGTGACGCTTAGAATTTCGTATGATATACTTGTTTTTATTATTACAAATATCTTTCATAAAAATATATAATACATTAAAAGTTGCCGAATTATTTGTCTAGTTGAAGTTAAAAAATTAATTGAAGTTTAACACATTTAAGTACACACATACACGCGCACGCCTCGCTGTTCTCTGAAAAGGCGCGTAGATATACCACAATGCGAAACAGGCATCCCATTATTTTCCCGACGGTCCTTCGCACACGTTGCTTCTTATCGTTGGCAGCGATCTGCCAAAGGAACGTACGGGAAGTCGCCGTAGAGATCCGGCCGCCAAAGTTCGCCAGTCGAGAAGTCAATTTCGGAAAGCCGCAGATCTTTAAGCTCACACACAGTGGCGCCGGCGGCGATTCGTCCCACTTTGGGGTGTGTGTTTACAGAGGATCCACTCCGGTAGCCCCGGAGGATGAAATTTAAGGTTCGAAAGGAGGAAGACGAAAGATTGCAGGGTCTTGGGGGAGGATGAAATGAAGAAAAACCTGACTGAGAGATCGACAGGATGGCGGGGATCCCGCTGGATGACGGGACTCATCTGCGCGATGGCGCCATGGCCATTTGTTTGTTTTACTTTTCTGGGCCAGACTCGGGGCTTCGCTAACCCGACCGACCCTCCTTCTACGGACGTAATCATGGGTTAATGAGGTCGTTAACAAGGGTCCCACTAATTCCGCTATCCTTAGTCGGAGGCTGCGGCCGCGTCCCCTTCCCTCCTGCGAGGTAATATCGTGCCTTATTGCGGCCACTGGTGATTTCGGAGTTATAGACACCTCGTGAATATCGAGACAATAGTTAAAATATTGCGTGTAATTACTTACTTCCTACATGCGTGTACGTGTATATTATTTATCTTACACAATCAGTGATATATATGTATGTAATATGTATATGTTCTAGACATTACCGTGTAATCTACGTTAGCAAAGTGAATTGTTCGTAGTGTATCGTGCATGTGCGAAATCGAGCGACTAATTTCATCGGAACTATTTTATTTTTTTTGTCGAGCTCTCTCTAATAAGATTAATTTCTTTCGATTCGCGGAGATAAAAGAGCGATTAACACCGTCAACCTTCATTGCGCCCTTAAAAAATTCGATTGCACGTCGATCCGTTACGGAAAAATCTTTCATCGCGCGTGCTCGTCAGAACGTTAAACGAGCTGACAGAGAAAATATAGTTCCCATAAAGCGAATTTGTTAAAAAATTTCTCTGCCGCGCGAAGGCCTGTCCGTACATTCATCTACTACGCACTTTTTTCCCGCGGCGGGAAAAATCTCATCGCCCACTTTATATTCAAAATAGAAGAGATTCGCGCCGACAGGCTTTTCCAATGCCTCTTTTTCAGGTAGATATTTCTCGGGGGAGACTGCGCTACACGTCGATTAAACGTTTCGCAAATTTTCCATTCTTCTCTTCCTCTCTTCCTTGCCTTTTCTTTCCTCTTCTACATTCTCTCTCTCTCTCTCTCTCTCTCTCTCTCTCTCTCTCTTTTTCTGCTACGTTGATCCGTCTGTATCTCATTTTGACGCGTACGTTTTTTTCTCTCTATTTCCTCTTCGTCGTTTCTGTCTACTGTGTACACTCTCGATCTCTGTTGCTTGTCATTTTACTCTCCCTCTTTCAACTTCCCGTCACTTTCCTTCCGTCCTATCGTCCTATTCGCCCTCCAGTCTCCCCTCGTTCTCTCTCTCTTTCTCTCTCCGCGGACATCTTATTATTATTTTATGCACGGTTTCCCACGCGTGCCATCGTTCGGCTGGCCGATAAAATTTTCCGGGATATTGTGTTTGGCATTATCGCAATCATAAACGCGCGAACGCTGCCCTCTTGCACCCGACCCTGCATGCTTCCGGACGGGGAAGGGATACGCACGCTATTCCGAATTTATATCGTGCTTTTAACAGAACCGACGCCTCCGCCGTAATTTTCGCGTGTCCGCGCGCAAAGCCGGTCGATCAAAACGCTGCAGCAATGAGCCGCTTTTGCCGGCCGCGACATTTGTAACGTTGAATTTCATCCAAATACGCGAGAAGAATGCACCCTGATGTGACAATAATTCCACGAATCGTTAGCGATTTTGTGAAGCCGGCGGCTTCACAAAATTTGCAACTGGCAACTCGCTCGTGCGTAAGATACGTAATCACGGACCAAGTGGGTGTGAGATGTATCGGCAATTTTAATAGAATATAATGAATTTATTGAAAATCCTTTCTTATACAGGAGAAAGTATCACAATTAATTTACGTTAGAGAGAAAAATTGTTATGTAATTTTAAATTCCCATTAATATTGGATATCTGTCTTCTTAGAAAATAAATTAAACCTAAATGAATTGATGATTATATGTATAATATATATATAATATATATATATATATATATATATATATATATATATATATATATATATATATGAATTATATGATTTCTGGAAATGTAAATTAAAAATTAATTTGATGTTTATGAAACATGTATAATATATGTGATCAAAACGTCCCTACGTTTGCCATGAATGAAGAGTCTATTGTCGCGCGTGTATTTTTGTTATATGCTATCTGTGGGATGGCGCAAAAAAAGTCACACTCGCGACTAAATGCACTCGTGACCGTTCTATTCCTGCTGTCTTCGGGGGTGGCGCTCGTCAATCTGTAGGATGTCAAGTTGCCGACTGCAACGGCGCCACGAAGAAGAAAACGATGAAGAAGCGCAGGAAGTGCTCGGGAACTCGATATTGCCCCGGGCAAATACGTTTCCTCAGGCTGTTTGTTATGTTACATCTTAGCCCGACGAATGGGTGGCCTTTTAAAACGCCTCGTTGTCACTTTGAGCACTGCAGAATGCCTTTTTTTTCTCGAAAACGGAAAAGACCGATCTTAGGAAGATTTGCATGCACGTCTTTGCGTGGTGTTTTTTTTTTATTTCGAACTGCAAATTTATTTTTTCCGGATCTACTTTTCTATTTGCGTGTAAGTGTGTGTAATATATAAAATTTGTAATACATAAAATTTATTTTTTATATTATTTTTCTGTCAACTTTTTTATTTCAACTTTAATGAAGTTTCTTCCCAAAGATTTTACAATCTATTAATCAAAGTTGAGTAAATTTTATGAATGGTATATAACGAATATATATCATACGAATATACATCATTTTTTTCGTGAATAAGGAATAATTTTTTAATCAAACATATTTATGTTACGTATATAACAGGAATAGATGTTGTGTTTGGATAAAATTTTATTTAAATAATCACTGTGTTATATAGTTTAAATATATTTTATTTATTCATTTGTGTATGTAATTAATTGTATATCAAATACAGAAATATATTTTGCAGAATAAAGCTATATATTTCTTATATTTTTGGAACGATTAATTATATATAGAGAAATGGATAAATAAACTATAGCGAAAATAATTTTGAGTACATAATTGATAATGTTTCGCAACTTTCGGTACTTTGTCTTTTTCTTTTTAAGGAAGAACTAATGAATATCATTAAGTGTAATATATTACATATTACATCACATTTTATTTCATTTTATTATCGGATATATGAATTTGACTCTTAAATTAGTCATGTCTTTCCTTTTTATCCATTTTGATAGTCTTTATATTTATACAAGATGTACCGATAGGTAATTTTTTTCGTGGGCATAATTATATAAAATATAAAATAATATAACAACACAGGATTTATTTTTTACCAGAATTTATTTTTACCTGTTTTGTGCCTCGAAGAAATCTAGAAAGTAACATTTGGTTCGGATTATACCTACTGTATTAGATTTCAAATCTTTATGCACTTTTTTTATGCTAAAAACCACTGGAACAATTATCTTTTGTAAAAGGCATTACTTACAGATCTTTCAATGATCTAAAAATAATTACAGAAGTATTGTGAAAAGAAGTATTCTTATTGTTAGTATAGTCAGATTCTTGTTGAAGAACAATGACAAGAAAGACGAACGTGACTATCCTAAAAATTCCAGGATTAGTCCGTTTGTTTCGGTTTGTTTCTTTTTTCTACTTTATGAGACAGGCAAAAATAACTATTATCTAGAACATTGAATGATTCTCTTTATAAATGATCACTATAAATATATTGTTGCAAAGATAAAATTGTCGATTCATTATTCATTTATCTTATTGTTATTATGCTACTTTATTGATAAAAATAAATTTAAAAATTTAAATAATAATCATTAATTTTCAAAAAATTTCCATCAACTTTTTTTCTCTAAAGAAAAAATTGAAAAATTTTTTCTCACTCAAGAATAATATTTTTTTGTTCGCAGAGGCTTATCAGTTCCTCGGAATAAGAGATAAGCAGAATTTAAAACGGCAAAGAGTAGTGATTTCGGTATATCCAGTGTAACATAGATAACACGATATTATCCTATGCCTTTTCCAAACTTAGGGAAATTTACTTGTTGGAGGCCGTAGTTAATTCTAGGTCGGCGAGTATTTAAAAAGCATATTTTTTGCCCATTCACAATTGTACCCTGAATGGATACTCTCACGACCGGACGCGACGAGATTGAAAGATCGAGGTATTGATCGTAAGCGGCTTGGCCCGTGGGACCTTTCCTTTGTGTTCGCGATCAGCTATTGGCTATGTCCGTAAATTCACACCTTGACATAATCGGCGTGTTCCGACGAACGACCGACAGATTTGGCAACTTTTGCGGCTGGTGACATCCCACAGGCACCAGTTTTTCTTTTTCCTAAAAGACGACTATTGAAAGGTACCTATACATGACACCATACAATCGCACACAATCGTGAATGAATATCCTATAGCAGAATATAAGGATCGTTATCTTATTTTTCATTGTTTGCTCCTGATACTGTTGATTTATAACTTAATAATACTCTAAAATGATGGTGTTATTATTTATAATACTAGTATCAGAATCAAAATTGCTCATGAAATCAAAGATAACTCTGTCGCATAGAATGTGTAAAAAAGATTGCAAAATTTACATTTGTGTAAAATACTGTTATAAATATCTCTTCTCGTAATAACAAATCACTATGTTACACGCAAGTATGTGAGATATTTTAGAGTCGTCCCCGATTTCCCATTTAAATGCTTATCCCGCTGCGAGAAACTTGCCGAACTCTTACGCGCGAAAAAGCTGCTTGCTTTCCTTTTGCGGTCTCGCGCGCACGCACTCACGCACGCACGCACGCGCGCGCGCGCGCGCGCGTTAACACGCGTGTTAGTGCAACACGTATATACACGGAGGGTTCCATAATATAAGTTCATCGCGGGCGCGCTGATGCGTACGTAATCCCGTGGTGCTTACCGATAGCATCACCAGGGTTTTATTTTCATTATTCATTTGTTCGGCCTCTCTCCCCATAGACGGGCTCGGAAAGCTTACACGTATAACCCCATGTTTCTACGTCGGTTTAATCAGATAAAACCCCGCTAGCGAAAATCGCTCCGCGGCATGCGGCTGTTTTCGGTCGATGCAAAACGCGCGTTTGGATGCACGTCTGTAAGTGCAGTATGGTTTAATGTGCAACGAGGACAGATGTCTATCAACAGATACACAATGTATAATATAATATTGTAAGACTCTGTGTGTCACCTGTATATTAAAGTTGCCGAAGAAGCTCGCAATTAGTTTGCGATAATGTTGTTGCGCGAATGATGCGTTTTATGAATGAAGTAATATATTCTCATTAAAATATAATGTTATCAAAATTATCTCGCGTGTGTTTGCCACATCATAATATCTATTATTATTAAATGTGCGAAATAGAGCTCTATCTCTCTCGTGACTGATAATTATTCGTTGATTACGTTAATTGAATCGGTGTGATATTTGAGCGTGTGACGTATTATGCGGCGACTTGAAAGTAACAATATTGTATATCATGTTTTATAACGCGTGCGAAAGTTACCTGTTTGCGGATGTATTCGCCGCGTGTTTTTCCGCGTATATACGTTCGCGGGATTTCATCAAATTCTTTAATTACCAAGTGAAGGATGATGCAGGAAGCGTGAGAGTCGCCGCCGGAAGGGCGAGAGAGAAGAAGCGAGGAGAAATAAGAGGAACGTAATTAAGGGATTAGCTTAATTAATGCAGACGCTGGCTTAACGAATCGTAATGTAGAGGGCTGTTGTAAAAATATGTTTCGCCCAGCGCTAAGTCAGCTGTGCGCTTGATTAATACGGTGCGTGCCTCGGGAAATTTTTCTGTCGTTCAAAAGAAAACGTATACACATGTAAAGAGCAAAGAAAAAAAAAAAAAAAAAAAGTAATTCACACAATCTAATTTATTCAGATATATAGTGTCTTTATTTAATTACGATTAAGAACCAACACTTAAATTATATATAAATAGCCCGGTAAACTTTTAAAATATTTTATTAGTAATTGTTACTCCTCTTTCTTTTTTTTTCCCAATATCTATTATAATTCAGTATAAAAAATTTATCGCGTTAATTTATCAGTCTATAATTTAGGAATCTATGATCTACTCAAGATGCTTATCCCTCTCCAGCTGCGAAGTACACAAGGATATTGCTTGTCCCAAGGTGTCGATATATATCGTCTCGTTTGGCTAAATACTTAGGGGCAAGTATCTCGACCATGTCGGGCAATATCGCCCACGCTGTTTTTCCAACAAACGCCAGCGTGAGGCGTCTTAGGGTTCCGGTATAGGATCTTCTCTTCACGGTCGGAAACACGATATTCCACGACATGGTCCGCCCACGTGTTTCGCCGTTTGACCGTTAAAATTTGCCTCTGCACGCTCTCGCGATATCTCGTGCTGGTAGGCGGTGTATTATTTTTCCACCGGCTCTCGCCAAATTGGCTCGCACGGAATCTCGAATTACGGATACTCGACACCGCCGCGCGAGGAGGGTAGGACCTCTACATAGCTCGCATCCTCCTCTTGCCGCCGAAACTTCCCCTCTTCAACCCCTGTGTTCGTTTACCGGCATGGTGAAAAAAATATTCCACAATGTTCAATCGTTTTATCTGTACTTCGGATGGAAAACGTGCGGAATTCTCGTTGATTCAAATTGATGCTCCATGTAAGAGATATGCGATACGCAAAACAACGAATAATTTCACTGTTAAAATTGAACTAATAAAACTTGAACTAAATTTGAATTAAAAAAAGTACAATTTTCCAGAATAATAAATAAATTGAGCTAACAATAACAATAATGCCTTGGTATGTGCGAGTCACACATATAAATCAAAATTAAATAAAATTAAAAGATTTTTAGATGAAAATTTTGGCATAATGTGAAGAAGTTTCACATTTTGCTCTTTACAAAATAAAGAAAAACTACTATGATAAGGTATATAGTGAATTGAACTTTCGTCAAACATTTTCGTAAAATTTAAAAAAAAGTATGAACGGAAACGTCTGATCGTGGGTAAATTAACAAGTGATGAAATGGCGTCGGAAACAAACAGGATTTACCGCACCCTGACGTATATCATTCCTGGTATGGAAAAAGGCGTGTGGAGTTAAAGAGGACAACTGCACATTTATGTTGGGCGTACCCTCACACGGAGAGAGTTATTGTAATCGCGGGCTTCCGTTCTCGACATGGCGCGGCGTATCTCCCTCAATGATTTTTTGCGCTTCTCTCTTCTGCATGTTGTGACTCCCCGAGCATCTTTGCCCATGGGGGCCTCTCTTTCTGCTCGGGCGTAACCCAATATAGGCCTCCCATAGGAAGATCATACCTCGATACAATGGCTGATCGCTACATCGCACGCGATCACGGTGCACGTCACGTAAACTGACGATCTTCATAGCACCATTTGCTGGCTCATCGTATAACACGCCAATATATTGTGCCCCTTCCTAGAACGGAGCGCGTAACACCCTGCACCTTAACGTTTCATCAACGATCGAAGTGTCGTGCATACCAAGATCTGATTGGATCGCTTGCACGATCACGTTTATTAAGATCTAAATCGCTATGTTGAAAAATAAATATAATATTAAAATGTAGATTAAAAAAGGATTGTTATTTATAAAAATTTTTTTTCGATAGTTTTCCAATGTGAATTATAATATGTAAGTCGTAACGGACTCTCTAACTAGCTTATAAAAGGAAGCTTATAATTTTTTTTTAATAGCAAGCCGTTAGAAAATCTTTGGTTCGATCATTGATAATTTATTCTTGAAAGCAAAAGAACGTGAACAATACTTGAAGAAAAGTATCTTTTATTCTTTTCTAAAGTAATATTCTAAAGAAAAAAAAAAAAAAAATAAAACTTATATTCAAGGGTTGACTTCGATTCTAAAGACTGGATAGAGAGAGCTCTTTTCGCTCATCATTTGGAAGAGGTTCCACCGGAGGCTGAACTCGTTGCGGCGGAATCTCGTAGAAGTTCAATTAGTTATGCGTTCTCAAGATGCCACGCACGATAATTCGTGCGTTCAGCTACGCGTTGCCGCGTCGTTACGCGGAAGAGGATCTTGCCGTCATTCAGGGCAAATGAGCCATTGCGTTCTTTGTATCTGCTTTTCTTTTGTGCCATGGCAACGGACGCGCTGCACGGAACAAAGGTAAAGGGGTTTTTAAAACACGCCGATTCTTACCGACAGAGAAAAAAAAAAATACAGACGTTTTATTCGACCGCAGAAGAGTTTCGCATTATTATCGAACACTAGAAACGCCCTTCGACTACTCGAATTCGCGGCATTTAAGTCTTTCGAATTTACAGAGCGTAACTTTTCTTTTTCTCGTGTTCTTTGCTACAATACATATATGTATACAATATAAGTATTTATATAACTTGTTATTCTAACGACATAAATTTCGAATTAATCTTATTATCGGACGTGCAAATATTTTAATATCTTGCAAATAATAATTTTTATAGATTGCTCTATATATCAACGTCTGTTCTCACTGATACTTTGCATTGTGTGTTCATTAATGATGCTACATTATATTATTCAAAGTAAATATCGAGACAAAATTTTTCCAAAAAATTCGATAAAATATCTATGCTTAAACAATTTAATTATGCTTGTATTCTTTCTTTTTCTTTATTTTAATTTGGCTTTATTCTTCGTTGCGTTCGTGCGTCTCGGACACCGCCAGTATTCGGACTAGATCATTGTTCGATTCGATGACGTTCTTGTACGTGACGGTATCCCCGTTCCTTCCCTTAAAGCTCCATTGATTTATCGGTCGTTTGAGAAAGACTAAAACCGTAACGATGATTATGGAAGCAATTAATAGCGAGAGGCATGTCCACAGGATCGGATAAAGAATTGACGAGTCATATTCGCATTGCAGCTCGTAGTTTGGTATTTCAGAGAGTAGTTTCCCATGATGTTGCTCTGGTGTATAGCATCTGTAAATAAATATAATGGATTTTTAACGATTTAATATACTATAAAATAAAATTAGATTACAATGACAATGATTATAATATCCATATTTGTTTGAATATAGAATATAGATTTAACTGACCAAGTTTATTATTTTAGCAAAATATTTTTCACTTATGAAAAAAACTTTAATTCATGGAATTCTCGAGACATCTAAAGGCAAAGAGATGAAACTTGATGTAATGGCAAGATCCGAGTGTTGTTATCATTTTATTTTACGATATATTATTCTAGATAGAGATTACTCGTGTGTGTGTGTGTGTGTGTGTGTGTGTGTATGTGTGTATATGTGTAATAGGTATTAAAAATCTTTTAAATAATCCAGATGATTGCGAAATAAAAATGATATTTATACTCTACTCTACTCTTAATCGATACTGTACCAACTGAGAATAACGTCTTCTATCTCTCACCTGATATCTCGTCTGAGATTTGTGGTCGAATTTAACAGACTGATCCATTCCAATTTACAGTCGCATTTCCAGGGATTGCTCTCCAGCTCGATAAATGGTATTCGTTGCACCAATGGACGCAAGTTGATATCCAGGGTTTCAAAGCCACACTCTTTTATCGAGAGACGCTGCAACCGAGGTAACACAACACCGATCTGCGGTTCAAAGCCAAGCTGAGTCAGTCGTTTGCAACCGATCATTGATAACAGCTCCAGATTAATGAGTTTGAGATCATTCAGGACCAATGACGTTAAGTTGGACATGTAATTCAGCTTCAGTTCTCGTAACTCTGGTAGATACAAATTGTCGAAACTTATCACTTGCGTGCCGGATAAATCCAGCTCCTGTAAGTTTATCGGCAATAGAGGTATCGTGCTGATTGGGTTCCAAGATAAGTCGAGGGTAGAAAGATTCGTCAAGGTCTTGAAGAAGTCGGATGAGAAGTACGATGCGGATATATTCTTCAGCTCGAGGTATTTCAATGCTCTTAAATTCCAAAATGCGCTTTCATGTATCCCATCTTCTATAGGATTATGGGATAGAGATAGATATTCGAGAATCTAAAAAAAAAAAAGAAAAATTTAATCGATCACGTTTTCTTAAGATTACAACTTTGAAAACGCGTTAAAAAACTTTTACAACAAGTAACCGTAAAAATAAAATTGCCTTTATTAAAATCATTACCGTCAGATATTGCAGCATGGTTTCATTGACGACAGTGAGTTTGTTGAAGGAAAGATCCAATATCTTCAGCTTTGGTATCCGATCATTAAGGGCATTATCATCGATGTATTCTAATTTATTATGACTCACATTTAACACTTGCAGATTATATTCTGAACTACAGAGGAAAAAGAAACGCTGGAGATGATTTTGAGATAAATCCAGAGTTCTAAGACTCTGCAAATCAGTGGAACAGTCAAGAAAACTGTCAAATTCGTTCCCTCTCAAAATGAGATCTGTCACATCCTTTACATGAAGTTTCGATTGCAATTCCACAAAGAAATGTTCTTTTTTTAATTTACGGAATGACAAGTCAACCTGCAACGCAAACAGCCTTTTATGAAATTTTTATTCATTCACAAAACGATTGTTACTTAAACACGTGTACGATCAAACAAGATTCAACAATATTGAAGTTTATACTTTATGAATATTGAAACTTTAATTTCACGTATCTTTACATTAGAAATAGAAAAAGAAAATATCTAGCGCGCATAGAACATAAATTTAAATTACATAGAAATATAATTAAAATTGCGAATGGCAATTCCATTCGCAAGGAAGCAGTGAAATTAAAAAAAACCGATAAACGCAACCGGAAGTTGATATTCGCGATACAAGCCGAGAGTATATCATCGGATGTTCCGGAAAATCGTTAACTGTTAGAGCCGTCGACAACAACGATTCGATTGGAAAAAACGAAAATCATCGCAAAAAAAACCCACCGTTTTCGCCGAGATGAATGAAAAGGCGATGGCCAAAAACGTGAGCGATCCGAGCCACATGATGCCAGGTGGTATCTGATTAGTCGATGCTTTTTTTGGAGCGATCCGATTTCTCGATGCACCCGACCGCACCACCGGGACCACCTAGCGTGAACTATGCTTCTCACACCGCGATTCGATGGAATGGCAATGAATTCATCCGCGACACTCTCTGCTGAAGATTGCGGTGTCGAATTAAGAGGGGGATAAAAGAGTGAATTGTATATTATAATGCACTCCACGCTTCGATTAACAATAAATTCGCACGCCTATTATTCGCTTTAATAATTCGGGAAATCATGATTTATCGTTTTATCTTTCTAGAATCTTCCTCCAATGGACCTATATAATTTGATCTTGATAAACAAAAATTGTTTCGTCATATTAACGACGTAATCTCTGTTCTTGCCTTGTATTCGTATTAGTTTCTGTGTGTGTTATCGATTAATTTAATTATCTAGAAAATATTTAACTAAAACTATAAATATTGTTTAATTGTCAGTATATTAAAAAAAACTATAAAAATGTTGTTTAATTGCCTGCATATTTTATCTATTGCAATTTGATAAAGCTCGAATGCATGATCGTATTAACTATGAAGGCCGTATCGAAGGCAAATATTTTTTCACAGAACGACTTCGCATCGCGGCACCGCGTTAAATTTAATCCGTCCTCGGTCAGAAGTTCAAAATCATCGAGGCTAACGTACCGCTTTTAGATAAATTGACGATTACGAGACGATGCCGCGCACGTAAATCTACCGATTTGCGGCAGCTGGCCAGCGATTGTCTCTCTCCGCCACACTTAATCGCATGTATTTTTTCAATTAAACATTATTGGAATAGTATCTCCACGTTTGCAAAATTTACGAGTCGTTAGAATGCACGGAGAGAGACGAGTTTAACGTTGCATCTCGCGATGAGACTCACGCCCGAAATGCTGTTAACATATCTGTTCTGCGAAAATAAAAATATGGCTAAACAGCGATAAACCTCGCTCCCTGTGTCGCACGTCTAACGGCGATAATGCCGCTCATGTTCATTTTGTTCATCTTATTCGATATTATTTGTTGAAGTTATTTAACGATATCTGTGATATGTCTTTTTTTCTAAATGTGTATACGTTTTGATAAACATATTGAATTTTTTAAGTTTTGAAAGAATTTTGCTGATAGAGACAAATAATTATGCAATCATTACGCAATTTTTAATGGTTTATCTAACATAGTTTTTATAAAACCAATATTAGATAAAGAAATAAAAAAATATGATATTAATATATTATTAATTACATAAGAGAATAAAAGAATAATAAAATATAATATTGCGTAATAATTGCATAATTATTTGTCTCTCTCTGCAAAATTCGTTCAAACGTAAAAAAATTCAATATGTTTATAAAAATATATGCATTTAGAAAAAAGAGATATATCACAGATATCGTTAGACTTTTGTTTGATATAACGAATATGAAAGTCAAAATATTTCATGGAAAAACTTGGTATTGCGAATATCGGTTCGACTGGGTAAGCAATTAATTGTGTGAAAGTAGTATAAACAAAAAGCTCATTAAAAGTTGGAGATTTATTCACAGAATCGTATCTTTTTCGCGCCTGCAGCGGATAATTACGGCTGCATATAGGCGATATACACATAGTAATAAATATTGCAGTATTTCCCGTATGAGCGTATGTGCAACGATAACAGAGGCAAGAAGAGTCATTTACTTTTTCGGGGTTTGTGGGGTACTAGTGGCCTTGAAAACCAGCGGATTTGACACTCGAAATATGCTGGGCAACATTGTGGCTAATGTTCCAAATACCTCCTCCGACATTCCCTGCAAGCAATAAATAACAACGGTATCAGTCTACATATTTTTTTTTTTTTTAATCTCGACGGATTACTCTTATCGTGTCAGACTTACTTTTGGCACGAGAAACTGGAGATTTTTCAGCTCGGCTCCACCCCAAGACGCCATTTCGATCATGAAACCTTTCACGCACTTGAAGACTAGCTCGGCTCGTTTCGTGCACCAAGCGACCGTCATATCCTATATCGATCATATCGATATAGATCAGTTACATTTTCGCCTAATTATCTAAGAAATATTCTCTTGAGTTATCTACGTGATAGATTACCTCTGACATTTCATGGACGAGTAGCACGGGTATTGTTAGCGTCGTCACATCGTTGCAACATGCCGTTTTCAAAATGTTTCTCAAGCCCAGAATAGCAGGATGTCTTGAATTGATATCACCTAATAAAATTAAGATCGCGTATCAAATATATACATCGGATATAAGAAATTTATGATTATAAACACAATCGTTTACCAGATCTCAAAGAATCGTTCACCACCATGTGAAATACTACGTGAACTTGTGCTAGATTGGAATGTCTCGTAATAAAAACATCGCCCGTTTGCAAGCTCTTGCTCGTTGTGGATTTCTTCGTCTGTAAACGATATATATAATTGTATACATGTGATAATTATCAATTTCAAGTCAAATTTTTAACAATGTCACCTACATGGGGATCACTTCCTTCTCTGTAATGCGCCTGCCTCCAGGCAACGGCATCTTTCACGTCTTCCCGAATCTTTTCCAACTGTTCATCGATCGACGGAAAATGGAATTCTGTCGTTAATTGACATATCGAACATAATTCTGCAACAAGAATGTATTTTATAAAATATATTGACGCCGTAAAAAAAATTTTTTAAAACCGCTGATATATATGGTTTGTTATATATTCAACCAAATACCTTTCGTTATTCCGGAATAACTGCCTAAATGATTGTCACTTAGAAGAACTAATCCACACAAATCGTTCGAGTATAGTCCCAAAGCGGTTTGCAATCTTTGTGGCGTTGGATCCATCCTAATTTTAATATATTTTCTATTATAACCGTATAAGAGAGAAAGAGAAAAAGAAAGCACTGATTTTTCATATTCTATATTAAGAATTTAAATAAAATTACAAAATACCCAGATTCGCTATTTTTCGTACGACAAAAGTCCAGCACGTCTCCGGTTAATATACGTATATTATGCATTTGTTTCATCTGCGATCCCAAATGTATCGTAAAGCTTTCTTCCAATAGAGGATAATCAGTTGTGTGTTTTTCTTCGCTATGGACGAATTTGTCTAAAGTCGGACGTAATGGTGGCAATGGTATCATAGGCGAACCACTGTTAAAAAATTAAAGAAAATATATTTTTTATTTTAATATGATTTTTTAAGTTTTGTTTGATACATTGACTAGAATTGAAATGTGCAAAAAACGTACACAGGTGTAGGTATCATACTAGTTTGTTGTTCCTCGAGCATCCTCATGATCCAATTTCGATACTGTCGGCGTTGATCTAATCTTAAAGCATCGATTCTAGATCCCCAGTAACCTTGTAATAAGCTCTGCTCCTCGAAATGACGACCTGCCATATCGTTTATTGATTTTTCGGTGGATCCTGCTTCAAGAGCCTCGACGGCAACGCGCATTTCGTCGGTTTGTCTAGAATTTATAAAGAATTTTTTTTTTCAATTATTTCTCATTAAAATTTTAAGCTATAAATAATTTTTTATTTCTTATGTCTCACACATTTTTTAAGGATATACAAAATGTACATTTAAAAAAAATGAGAAATATGAAAAGAAACTATAACTTTTACCAACTTTTGTGTGAGATGCTCGTAATCAGTATCCCTCATTTGAATTACTTCAGTGACATCCCGGCCAAATTTATGCTCTGCTTGCAAAATTGGTTCTAAAGATGGAGAATGGACTAATCTGTGATATGCTGCAGCAAATAATTCCTCATCTGTAGTTCCAATAGGATCGGAATATTCTACCGTCTTCTGTTTGTATATCTTTTCCCAATTTTTAATTATATCTTCTAAATCCAGAGTGCCTGTTTTAGCAGCTTCGATAAGCTTTTCTGACTTGTCATCATAAAATTGCAGCGTAAGTTCTTGGATATTATGTTGCAGAGCTTCTAATAAGTCTGATTCTACATAACATGGTAGTTTGAACGATGACATTATACGATGTGTCAATTCTTTTATGGAACCGTGGTATGGTATTTTTATTGGAACTTCCAATGTGTATTCTTGATTCGTAGTACATGTTGAAAATTTGTAGATAAATGTCTTTTCAATGTGCTCCTCTTCCGCTTTATTCATTGTCTTTAATAATATTTATTTAGTTTTTGTACAAATTCTGTAACATATTTATTAAAGAATAGATATATAAACGTAAAATAATATATTTTCCAAATAATACAGTATAATATGATTATATGAAGCAGTTAATAGCTGATTAGAGTAATGCATGCAATTAACTTTTATCAGCATGTAGACAGACATTACGAGATTTGAAATGAGTTGAAATATTTATGTCATCAAGGTCAGCTTTCACAACATTCGGGTTAAAGGGGCAAAGATAATTCTTAGTACATAGTAAACTTATGTTTATTGTCTATATTTATTTCTCAACAATAACAGCTGATATATATGACTCTATATGATAATTAATCACAAATTTTTATTGGGTACAAATTTGAATATGTAATATAAAAAAAATATTATATTTATATTTTAAATAAATACATATTATACAATATATTTATTTTGTATGAGATGAATGGTAAATACTAGCAGAAAAGCATTCAATATTTTTGCAATTTAGAAATAATACAATTATTATGTATGATCTAATCTTTATTTCAACTTCAGTTTAAACATATATATATATATATATATGTATAATCTTGAGATTTCAAGTAAAAATTCTCAAATAATTTAGATAAATTTTCTTGAGAGAATTTTTGATCAGTCCTGCTTTATCGATTCACGGGGGCACTAGTATAAATTGCGATAAATGTCACAATACTAAAAACATAGTGAATAAATAAATTTTTGTTTGTGAATCTTATTGTAGTACTCACATTTAATGTTTTATTAATATATGTCATTTGATCGTCTATATATAAGGTTTCAATCGATCAATCTGGATCAACTAGTAGTTAACGTATAACCTTTATCTTTGCATAGGAAATTTTTGATGTTATTAGAGGATAAAACATTTGATAAAATACATATGTAACGTTTACTTATTTCGCTCCATTATATTCATCAAAATTTGAAGATACACCTTATTGAAAACCGAAAATATTAACAATATTGAAAAATCATTTATATACGTATATTTTCATTTACACATACAATGTACCGTGTCAGTAGCACACACGTGTTTACGTGACAGTACGTGAAAATCACATGACGCTCCCGTGACAATCGATGGTTGCGTTCAGAAAATACATATATATGATTGCGTCTTGTGCTTTTGGAAAAAAGATGTGATTGGTGAATCTACAAGTATACACCAATCACAGACTAGTTACTAAATCGTACAAACTGTTGAGGGTTCCCAACACAGTCAGTTGTCTGTCACTGTGTTGCCAATCTAGCGTTCATTTATCCTATGGTATAGTGCGCGTCTTTCGAATGCGACGGCGTCGCGAACTAAATATAAATGTGTGCGTGAAATACGTGTGAGTTGGACGCCATATTAGTTGATTACAGAAGGTCTGTGACACGTTTTTGGCGGTAAGAAAAGTTTTAGAAAAATAAATAGAAGTTTTCACGATGGTGGATGAAAACAAGCTGGCAGAAGAATTAACGGATCATGAAGCCGAATTGTACGACAGGCAATTACGTCTCTGGGGTTTAGAGTCACAGAAACGGTAAATTTCATGTTCCGACCGATATTTATGATAACCGGCGTTTTGAGAAATTGCAAATTTTTGGATGTAATACGCATTACGCGGCTGCCAAAGATCTTTAAAATGGATGAAATAGACATTTTTTTATTGTAGATTGTACGTTTTCTGACGAGTAAAATATTGTAGAATATAGCTTGCCTTAGATTTTCAGTTAAGATCATTTTCTCTTAAATATGTTTTAATTATATTTTTTTTAAAGATTGCGGGCTGCAAAAGTTCTTTTGATAGGACTGGATGGCTTTGGCGCAGAGATCGCTAAAAACATTATTCTAGCAGGAGTCAACAGTGTTACATTTTTAGATCATAGAAATGTAACAGAATTAGACAGATGTTCACAGTTTTTTATACCAAAGGAAGATATTGGAAAGAATGTAAATATTAAATAGCAATGTATATACCATATTCTATTGCGCATAAATAATTGCGTATTAAATTAGTTGTATATTTTTAGAAAGCTGAAGCTTCATTAGCGAGAGCACAAAATTTAAACTCTATGGTTAATGTTATCGCTGACTCAGGCAAAATTGATGATAAACCCGATGAATATTTTGGACAGTTTAATGTGGTATGCGCTATGCATTGTACCATCACACAGCTAAAGAGAATCAACCGAGCTTGCAGAAATCAGAAAGTCAAATTTTTTGCTGGAGATGTATGGGGAGCAGTGGGATATGTATTTATAGATTTACAGGAACATGAATATGGAGAGTATGTATATTTATATTTATAAACTTATTAAGAACTTAATTTTTTAATCTAAACCAATTGTGAAAAATTTTTCAGAGATGTTCCAAAACAAAAAAAAGTTAAAATACCAGAAAGTGGTGAACCTGTGGGAAAAGAAAAGATTGAAACTATAATAGTTAATGAAAAACGTACCGATACATTTGTACCTTTTGAGTTTATTCTAAATGTTCCAAAATCATCTTTCGTTAGAGACGAAGAGATTTATTACATGATGTTAAGTATGTCAAAGTGAAAAAGTTTTTATTTTATAAATATTTTAAATAATAAGTATTTTAAATAATAATTAGTTCTTTTTTTCTTTTTTAGTATTATTAAATTATCGCGAAAAGTATGGTGAAGATCCATTGCCTAATGAAAGAGGGTGTGACAATCTAAAGAATGAAGCTGCTGCAATTATTAAAAAATATGAATTGGAAAACAAAATAGATTATTTAATAGAGTATGTGTATATTATAGAATTTGGCATATATTAATCATTTGAAAAATGCATATTTATTATATTAATGTATGATATTTTTATAATTACAGGAGTGATCTGTATGCGCAACTCAGTCCAGTTTGTTCTATCGTCGGTGGTGTCATGGCTCAGGAAATAATCAAGGCAGCATCGCAGAAACATGCTCCAATCAATAACTTGTTTACATTTAATCCAACTACATCATGTGGAGTTATTTTGAAATTGGGCTATTAATCAAAGGTGGAGTGTACATTTTTTAATACTGTGATATATTGAATATTACATTTTTTTTTTACCTGCCCTTCATCCTCTTTTCTATATGTGAACAGTTGTGTTTAACAAAAAGACTTGTCACAAAAGAAAAATAAATTAATATAACTATATAATTTTATTTGGAAAAATTTTATATATGTGTACATATACATATATGTACACACTATATATATATATATATATATATATATATATGATACATAGTGATAAATTTAACATATATATATAGTGTTATATTTATTATACGGTTATTTTGTATATATTATATTTTGTGTACGAGTGTAGAAAGAATGTATTTTTTGCGTGATTCACTATCGAAACTTCCGACAAAGCAATTTCAAACTCGCTTTGTGGATCTTTTATTGTGCGCTTTCGAGTGGAAAACGCGTCACAAAACGTAAAACGGGGATTGAAAAATTGAAAGGGGAGCCGATTAGGGTATGCCTCGTTGTACTCTATCGGTTTACCAATATTATTTTCAAGAGAACGCATTCCATACGTTTACATCCCATTTTGTAGAAAATTTATAGTATAGTTCGACGTGTATTTTTCGCACGGATATATATATATATATATATATTATATCCGTGCGAAACACACGCATGCACACATACACGTGCGTATATTAAAAAGCTTTATTGTATAATAACTGATATAATAATCTGATATTCTTTAGAATTAGTATTTTTTATCAATATTTTTCTCTAATCAATATTTCTTTAATATTTCTCTTTATTCTTATGTATCTGGCAAAGTGTGAGTAACCAGGTGCGCTAATTCACATGCATACATATATACGGGCGAGTGATTGATTCGATTTTTAGTCCGGAATTATGATGTATCGTCTTTTCCCATGTACACGATGTCATTGCACATCGAGCTTTACCGCAGTATGTAAATGCATGGGGTAAATATGTAAACCCGCTTCTCTCGTCGCAGGTATGTGACGTGTTTCTTAACGATGCGGCCACGTGCTTTTACGGCTGTCGAATTATTTCGTACAACGCTTTATTTCGTGCTCGTCGAAAAACCATTAGGCAGCGCGGCCTAAACGCTTTTCCAAATTGACATTTTGTTAGTATATCTCTCTACGGACGTATGTATAGAAGGTAATGGTAGGTTCGTGACGGATCTTGCCGTCACGTTTTGACGAGCGTGGCGAATCGCATCGACTGACGATTCATATAAATTTAATAGCACGATGTCATTTGAGCTTTCTACGATCACTACATCGAATTTATTTCGTTCCAAGTATTTTATATAGATTTTTAAATTTATCATTAATGCTGCTTCATGCGGATTATTTAAAATGAAATTCTAAAGAAAGATTAATCACATTTACGATCTTTTAAGAACTATGTAATTCGCATATAATAAAAACATTATATATCTGCACTTATTCATGCAGATTTATTTATTATGCTTCTAATATAATGCGTGTCTTTCAATCAAAAACATGCAATCGACATATATCACACGCGCAAGTTCTATGCAAAAATATATAGACTTCTCCGTTGAAAAATTTGCGATCAAAAAGCGCCTTCGCTACTTTATGCGATCGCGTGATTATTATCCGCCTCTAAGTGGAGTAAGAGACGTACTGGTACTTCCCGTGACTCATGCAAGGAATTTACTGAGGCTACTATCGCTGTTATATGTACATGTTCCGCTGCAGAGAATCGATATGACACGTATACTCTTAGGAATGTTAGTTTTTCACAGCACGATATACTTTACACTTTTAAGTTATCTTTTACACGTATTATTAACATGTATTATTAATACACATAAATTTTATATTATTTTAGAGATATTTTTTTGAGAAATTTTTCTCAAAAAAATATCTCTAAAATAATATAAAATTTATGTGTATTAATAATACATTTCTAGAATATATTTTTCACATTTCGCGCGATGCTAAAATATCGAGAATGTGATTTGATTAGACGATTAGGTATCATATTCTGAAATTCTTCCATCTGTCAAATTTTTTGCGCACGCCAACAAGATGCACTATTTTTTATTAATTATAGAGTGACGAAAATTTATTACTATTAAAATATTTTTTCAGGCATATTTATTGGCACAAATATTTACAACATATACGTTGTATGCTTTTGGCCTTGTCTAATAAAAATGTCTTCAAACAAACAAGGCTACTTGAGTGGACAGTTAAATGCCACTGAATTAGAAGCATCGCGGATCTTTAATATAAATCTTAAATCTTATTAATAAATTTGTTTAGCATTATATTGATCGAAATTTACGTGCGGTACCATTTTCTGTTCGTTGCGACGCCGAAAATACGATATTTAAGTCATGTGTGTGACACGATATCTGCAATAAGACTCCGCGAATCGCGAAGGAGCGTCGTCGCGGCAAGAATTGCGTACGTGCGGCAACTGCTTACGGCTTCTTTCGCCAATAGCGGTTAGTATTTATACCGTGCCGTAATATATTTTTCGCTTATCAGTGTCTTATTGTCGGCACCGTGTGCCGCAGTTTCTTTATTAACCTTGCTTGTACGTGCTACGCTACCACCATCATTTTAAAATAAAAAGGAAAAAAAGAGAGAGACTATGCAATCTGATAGCGTGGAGAGGAAATATTTGGAGGCAAAGTCACGTTCATGTAGAGAATTCAATTAAATGACAAATAATTTTTTCTGATAAAAAAATTGCTATAATATACATCAGTTTCAATAATTAAACTGTCATGAAATATATACATTCTTTTTTAATTACAAAGTTCAATTGAATGTAACTGTCGATTCATATACCTCGACATTTTTTAAATTCCTTTCTTAACTAATTTTTTGTGTTGTACGTTTTATTGTAAAAAATATAATAAAAAAAATGTTTTATTATACTAACCAATTACATGATTACTATAATGTCGACAGATACTTTATAGCTATATGTATAGTGTTTTATATTATTGTGATTTTTGTATTACGTATCGTGTTGTTTAATATTATTTAAAGCGATTGGATGCCAATATTAGTTGGCGAAAAAGATGTATAGATGAAATTCTGCGGATTGGTGGTGGCGTTGCAGGGCGCGGAGGGTATAAAAGGATTTCATGGCCCGTTTTCTGACCGAGGGACATAATATTTTTCGTGGTCGGACATTCGAGAGGCACGTGGACCATTCCTCTCTTTCTCTCTCTCTGTCTCTCTCTCTCTCTCGCTCGTTGCATTAACAAAATAACGTAATAAAATCTGAGAGCGCTTCACCGTCGTCTTTCTTGCCCTTTTCCCTCCATCCCATCGCACCCATAGCTATTCCATCACCTCGTGTTTCTTCTTTTTCTAGGTGGACACTCGTAAAATCCGATACATTGTGCGCTGAGAGTTATATTCGTCACGGCTGTGTAACCGTTAACCGTCGACGGTGGTGGACACGCGATCGACGAAAGGATCGACATCCCGCTCCCGACGTCTGCGATCACCGACAGTGCGATACGTGACGGTGAGTCGCCTTTTTCTTGATTAATTCACGAATGGTCGTACAAAAAGGTACGCGCATTCATCACTGCTCCATGATTTATTGAATCCATTCTGCGCGTGTCTGTCTTTAATATTCTAGCGTAAACGTTTTTTCGATTATACGGAGAATTTTTCTGCAATCTACTCAAAATCAGTGCTTTAAAGAATATCTGAGTTTTTGATCGTTCCACTATTTATAATTACACTAATTAAATATAAACGCAAATATAAACACATTTCTCTATAATATCAGAAAATAAATATGTGATAAGCCTCGCATATCTCGGCATCACGCTATAAAGCTCTTTCAAGAATAACTAATGCTTTCTCTTCGTGTTCCGCGCCCCATTCACAAAAGAAGCGAAGAGTCGCAACATTAATTTCACGCGAGCCTTTGCAGCGGCTTTCGCAAGTTTCGGATTTCAAGCACGCCTGAGAAGTGCGATCCGCCGCGATATTACCCTGCAAGCTTTACGAGCAGCCATCGGTGCAATTCAGACAGTTTTTAGGGTCAAACGAATAGCTAATGCAAATACGGCTTCTCTCGCGCCCGGCATTATTTCACCTCCCCCTTCCGCAGTCATGGCCGTTAGTCTGGGCTCCTCGGCGTCGAGGATCTTGCTCTTTCTCCTAACTTTGTTCGTTCGTCCGTCTGTCCTTTCCTCCTTCCTTCGCCTTCGCTGCAAGCATTGCGCGAAATCTTAATGCCCTTCGTTATCAATTAAGACACGGTCGTTGCAATTAATTCCTTGGGCGGTCGTCCCGGTCTCGCTGGAAACGGCAGACGGAAACGGCGTCGTCTTACGCAAAGGAATCGTCCTTCGCGAAGGACGGATACGTCGCGACGTGTACGTGAATGAGATTTGCGCGTGTGGCTGAGAGTAACGATCCCCCGGTGTCTCGAAGTGACTTTGAATGCACGCTGATTTGTGGAGATCGGAAACGGATCCATACAGCTTGCAATTAAATGCGCGATTAATCAAGTACGCTCGATTCGACAAACTTGCAATTTCACGCTTATTAATGTCGATCGCACGATTATTCTAAATTTCTTGTATATATATTCTATAGAATCAATATCTCTAGAGAGAATTAATATATGATAAAAGAAATCACTTTCTTCACACTCTTTAGATTGCGCTTGATTATTGAATTTGATCTGAAACATTGTCGCCGTTCTTGTTGCGTGAAAATAAAATGAAAAAAAGGACGCGCCAGATTAAAGTCGAATTAATATGCATGCCCGCGCGTGAGTTCGCTTGGGAGGTGATGGAAACGGTGATGGAACGACGGAATCTATCTCCCGTTGCCCGGAGAACAAACCTGTAATTTGTCAGAGTAGCGGTCTCTAAGCTCCGGCATTATAATTTGCGCCTATGCAGGGAGCAGACTGAAACCGGCCGAAAACCAAGCGAGAGAACGGGGTGGAAGAGCAGGGGGAGGACGAAGGGATTGAAAGGGAGAGGGGGTCAACAGCCTCGGACACTCTTGGCTCGTACGCGAATCGATCGAGACTGGAACATCAGAGAGCGCCTAAGTATTCATGGTCGACGAGGAGTTTCGGCGACGACGGTCGGTCGTCGATGAATTCCTCATGAGGGCCATGAATTTAATGGCGAATCAATCGCGAAATTACCGCCGGCGATGAAACTGCCGAGTTGCGTTCTGCCGAATTTCTAAGCGGACTTCTTCCGAGAAACTTTGAGTCGAGTCATTTGTCGTTATTGAGGTAACGCGAATGTTTCGTTATGTTGTATTGTACGCCAGTAAAAGTTTTTTTTCTTGCAGATACTTGACCCTTATTCCGTACTGGTGAATTATTTTCCGTGATTTTTTTTAACAACATCAATTTCTTCAAAACGAATAAACGTAAGATAATATATTTAAGCAAATTATTTTTCAAATATCAAAAAAGGTATATAAATTTTTTCAGATTTTTTAAAACACTACATATTAATTAGAAGGTGCTAAAAAAAAACAACAGTATGGAGTAAGGGTTAATTCGCCAGTGGTGCCGTAACTCAAAATATGATTTTATCGGTACAAATTTTTTATTATTTCGACTAAGAAATTTTATTACTTTACTCGATAATATGATTATTTCGTTTATATATGTTTTATTGAATCGATAAAAGCCCTTTGCTTCGATTTAATACGACAGCGATAATAATGATAAATTGGTAAATGTTTTGCACTACTTTATCACCGGCTTTTCGCTTTTTCTCTCGTCGCCTAGTGTTGTTACTCCTCGCGAACATCGTGAGCAGGACGGGTTTCTTCTCGGCAAAAAGCTTAAGAGGTCGTGACCGGGAGGAGAAAACGCGTCCCGTTAAATTACAAAAGGATCGTAGTCGTACGTGCGTTACAATGTTTTCCTTCACATATGCCGAAAGGAAGTGTATCATAAGTTACTGGGTAGTCGAGATCTATGGCGGCAGTTCGGTCCATAATTCATGCTTTTGTTCGATTCTGTCGGGCATTATTTTAGGTTACGTCGAGAAATGCTTTCGGGATCGCGGTTTACCGTCCTCCTTCCTTTTTTTTTCCTCGATAACCGGGAGAAAAATATGCCGAGTTTCCTGCCGCCTGGCCGAGCTTACCGGGGGTCTAATGCGCGCCACCCTTGTTCGATTTGATAGTATATTGTAGCGTTTGCATTATTCTTTGGTACTCGAAATGAGAAAGTAGCATTTATTTAAAGATTATATAGAGATTTAACAATATGAAATTTATATGGAAAAAATGGAAAATATCATGTTCTTCTTTCTTCCTTCAATTTTCTTGAAAGATTAATGAATAACGTTTTTTTTTTTTTTTTATAAATCTATCAGTATATATAATTATATTAAAAACATATTTTAAAGAGAACATACTAAAACCGTCGTGTAAATTATAAAGAGAAAATAATTTACGTGCTATAAAAAACGACAAATATTTGACAGATTATGTTCTCCTTTATTTATTTTATAATCTCGATATCAGTATGTCAAAAGTTTGCACGATTATTATCACAATTTCATTTAATATCTTCATGCTCGTAAAATATTCGGAAAAGAAACGTCTATTATAAATAACCGAAGGGAGCGTTATCCTTTTGGCGGGTCCCGTACGATTTTAACGATCCCGTGCGCGTCGCGCTCCTCGAAAATCGTCACCCAAAAGCGCATCCACCTCCGTTCGGGTCCGTATGTCATTCTTCTGTTGTCCGTTTAACAGCAGCGATAAAACATGTCTAGGCTTTCGTAAGAGGCTAAAACGCTCGTTCTCGAGGTGCGTCTATACGAGTCTGCGAGGCGAGTGGCACTTTAAAGTATTTTCGGCAATATAAGGGCTGACTTATGACTTTCGCAATTCCCTCGAAAAATAGAGTGAGAGAGATGGAAAACGAGAGTAGGAGAGAAAAAAGAGAAAGGGAGAGAGAAAGAGAGAGAGAGACGAGATGGTGGCGTCTCGAGCAGGACGACCGGGATATTGCATTGTGCTTTCTTTCGGGACAAATGATTTACCGCGTTTCCCCTTGTATACCGCCGCGAGCTACAACCCCGCAAAAACACGTAAGGGGTTGCAAGAGTCACCAAAAGCGACGACGATGACGACGACGACGAAAGGGGGAAGGGAACGACGAGAGAAAATGGGGAGAGGGGCAACCGAACCGCGCGATATGGGAGGTATTACATATTTATGGGCTTCTGGTCCCGGCACGGAAGCAAATTTCAGGCAAATCTCGGTCGGAAATAACGTTAGAGCCATTGGGATGTAAGGCCGCGCCGTTTTCAAGCGGGCGAATATCCGCGTTCGCCACACCGGAATATTATTTCCCGGGGAAATGGCACGAGTTGCGCGTAGTTTTCGTCCCACGTTCCACAATCCGGCGGATTTTACGCCGAGCTTATTGCGAGTTAAATGTGAAATATTTTTCTTAGCGGTTGCAATTGGATCATTTGTATTCGCGGTGATCGCCACATAGAACGGTATGGAAGTCAAAGTGATTCGTCGGACAAAAATGATTTCTCAATTTATTTCTAATGCTTTTAATATGAATCTAAATGACGCATTATATTTTATAGCAATGTATTCTTTTTAATATTGCTACCGATATATTACGGTAGTAAGTAGTTGGAACATGCACGTCCGACTGGTGCCGCCAACTTGCAGCGCACGCTTATACTAGACACGCTTGAAAACATATATATATATATATATATATATATATATGTGAAAGATCACATGCTAAAATTGATTTTACTAAAATGCCGCATATAGCTTTAATAGTTAATTTAATTGAAGATAATAGAAGAAAAGTTTATGCAATTTTATAATACGTTTTGTATTTTTAATTGTACATAATTTACACAGGCGATAGAGAGAAAGAATATGCTTATATATTTAAACATTAATAATATCGTAAGATTGATTCAAATCATTCTCTGAAATGTAAACAGACATTTTGGTAACATTCAATATTACGAAGATTAATTGATAAATAAAATGATATTTTCAAATCAATCAATCGCGCGTTTATCTGGTTCACCGCTATTAAACATCATTCATCTCATTAGTCACAAAAATTATCGCATTTCTATTGAATGCACTTAGGAATAATCGGCCACCCTTGATGGGCATTAGTGTTTATAGCGTCATTAATGTGAGATATAGACGAGTGTCTTCGAAAACCGGAAGAATTTAACCTCGATTTCGTCGACTGCCCGCCGGGAAAGTAATGCTTCCCGATTTGATTCGGTTATATTTTATGCGAGTCCATCGTGGGGGTCAAACAAACGGCGACTATTGAGATATCGTGCTCGCTCGCCAAGCGAATTATTGAATATTGAACAGGGGGCCACTTCTTCGTGATCACTATCGGAAGGGAAACGGGAAACAATACTCCACCCGAACGCCCTGTGATTTACGTACAAATATCACTTGGACATAGCTCAGCAAAGAAATGATCTTTGACGCGATTATTCATGTACATTGTTACATGTATATATGTATATAATACAGTGCGTGCAAGCTCTCAATTTATTATACAGAAAAGTAATTATCATTTCTTACAATATATTATGATAAAAACTTGTATTATTAATATTATATATATTTTTCAAAATATGTTTTATATACACAGAAAAAAAATAAGTGTCAAATCAAAACTTATCTCACATATACTTATATGAACGCGTTCATTGTTTCATATATACGCAACAATTTATAATCTTCTTAGAAGAATTTAAAAATCTTAAATTTCAACAATATTATAATCTTATTTCAATACTACAATTGTCATTTCAAGAATAAAATAATTATTTTAACTCTAAGAAAATTATTATAATCTTCAATTTGAACATGTGTTATTTTCTATTCAACATTTTTCCCTCTCCATTCAAGAAAATTATTCTTAAATAACAAGAATATATTTTTCTTGGTTGAACTATATAAAATGTCTTTATCCAAGCAAATTTTCTTTGTTTAACGTAATATAATCTCATTTCAAGATTTACGTTTTGAAACTAAAGATATTGTCAAAAAAAGAATATTCTTTTTTTTTCTGTTTATTGTTTCTAGGCCTTATTTGGATCATTGAATAATTCGAGTTTATTTGAAAAGAATAAAGTTTTATATGTTTATGTATTGTATATTCTAAATGGCAGATTTATTTGCATTGCGAATGACGAGAGGGTTTATTTTGCGTAATGATTAATTCTTCTTGCCGAGAATGCTTCTCCTGCGACAGTAGTCATTTACTGTCTGGCTTCTTAATTCGCCACCCCGATCAAATTAAGCTCCGCGTGCTGCCGTCAGCCGTTTCCTAAGCACCGCGCACTCGTCGAAATTAGATTCGCGCTTCCAAAAGGCGCTCTTTAGAGAAAGCTGCACCCTCCGTATCCGTTACGCAGTGGGCGCTGCCAAACCGAATAATTTTCGCCTGCGGAAACGAAAAGGCGGATGAATAAGTAAAAAGACATCACTTTGCCAGACCACTTTGCCACTTATGTGTGTTCTTCTTTGCAGATAAAATAATTATGTAGTAAGAAGTACAGGAAGATTTAAAGTAGAATTTAAGAAAATTGATTGAGACATTAAAATTTTCCTTCTACCCCGTATTGCATGTATTATCATAACATTCAACAAAAAAAAAAAAAACCATTTTAAAACTATATATCCCGAAAATATTAATTATTAATAAATCGCGTATTGCTTTATTCCTCGGGTATCTCCCTTAAATAGCCATTAAGCATCCCCGGTTAAAAGTACCGCGAACTGATTTTAATTAGATTTGCGTTTCTCTAAAGAGAGCAGCACGGAAGTATAACCCCTTGGCTGTCGACGATCTATCCCCCCGAAATCCGGCGCCCGAGTAATTTTCGATTGCCAAGGCGAAACGACGGATGAATAAGTAAGAAGATATCGAGCCTCGAGCCGTTTGCGCTCACTTTGTACTTCGACCGCCGTCGATGTGGGATCGGGGGAGGAGGGGGGGGTGGGGTGGGGAGGGCTTTGCACGAAAGACGGAGGACACCCGCTTACACTGCCACGGGATTTCGCGAGCAATTACGTGATTAAGACGCCTCCGGCTGCGCTTGGGGTCTACTAAGTACGTACTTAGGTCTGATCCGTTACCGTACTAACTGGCTAGGGCTGTCTTGCTCTTCTCTTCCTCTGCTTGCTACTTCATCTTCCGCGATTCCACCCCAAGCTTCCGCTTTCTCCGCTATTTCGTATCTCTTGTCTACCATTATCTATTTCTCCTACGGTGCAGTTTTGCGCTCTATCTGCGCTGTTCCTTCTCACTTCTCTCTAATCACCTTGCTCAGTAACTTATAGTTGTAAAGTGTCTGTAATTTATTTTATTGCGACTTTAACTTTTCGCGTACACAATTTCTCTTCTGTGACTTTTTACTTATTATTTTTATTGAAAGCTATATATAATATAATTTTGTTTTCTTATCATTCAGGAATCTTATTATGCTTTATTTATAATTATTTATATATTATAATATATATATTTTGAAAGTGCACAAGTTGTCTGGAACACTCAACGCATTCTAATTTTACTTTACTCTTTCTCCACTCATCTCTGCTTTATCTCTATCTCTCGCCTTCGTCTCTTTATAGTTGTACGTATAGTCATCTATGGACTCTCCGCAAGTTTCCTCCGCGCCCCATGAAATGTTGGAAAGCGCGGTGGAGAGTTGCGCAGTGTTCCAGGGAGAAATACTCGGCTGGCTTTGCCGACGACGTGAGTTTCAGTTTACCGGAAATTAACTAAATAATTCAAGAGGCGCGCACAACACGCAAACAGCCCGTCTTTGTCTGTCTCCTCTCACGTCTGACGACGAAACACCTCCGCGGAGAGAAACTCGCGCCGATGTTAAATTAAAAAAGGCTGTGCTGTCCGGCCTTTTATCATCCGGCTTGTCCTCCCAGCATAAGCTGCTGGGTTTATGAGCTCGCGAGAGGAGTTTCGACCGCGTTAGGTATTCATTAAAGACACTAGACAAGCGCGTGACTGTCCAGAGAGAGGAAGTGGTAAAATAAAAAGGGTAATAATTGTTCCGGTAAAGCGCACGGGTGTTATAAACATTTCACGGTGCTTTTAATTAATCTAGGAATCATGCTTCATATATACCTGAGATATTCCATTATATACTATGAATTAAATAAAAAAAAAAAAAAACAAAAACTTGTGCTAATATATCTACTGTATATATACGATAATCAAGGAAAGACTGACAATGAACTTATCTCGGAGAGTTTATACGTATCTGAAAAAGCTTATTTAGATTTAAATTCTGAGCTCTGTTTAAAATTAAGATTACATTATCCAAGCGTAATGCCAATCATGAGTCAATTCGCGAAACGCTTCGATAATATCTTCGTCGCTTGATCATTTCGAGCGAGACGAAAATGCGAAATTAGAATAGAATTCGGGCGCGCGGAGGGAGGAACCGATAACGATAAAGCGCTGAGTGTCAATGGACGAATCACTACGTCGTCTCCCTCTCGTCACCGGCTCGTCTGACTCGTCTGACTCGTCGAACTGCCGCGAATGCCTAAGGGGTATATGACGCGTGGCATGGTGTGAACGAGGCCTCATTTGAATCCGAATGGAGACGATTTTCGCAGAAGAGGCTGTCAGTGAAATGGCAGTTCGCGAGGGAACGAGGGGGCGGCAGATATAGAGAGATATACGGAATGAGAGCGAGTTCCCTCGGGGGTGGCGGTGGAAGAACACGGACGAATGCTGAAGAGGGAAGAGCGTGCGAGGAGATGCTCCGACGTAACGGCGATGCTGGCAATATGTCACCGACAGATACTCGTATTGGTATTCCAGAGAGCGCGAGCTATCGACCGGAAGCTCATGTATTTCCGTTTCTATGCTGCGTCTCGGGTCGGGATTTCTTTTCTTCGCCGCGTTTTGAGAATTGGATTTCTTTGCCGGATCCTGTCTGACGTATATATGCGTATCAAAGAGTTTAATTTAATAACTGTAAAGAAATAAAAATCATTGCAATAAAGTACAATATATAGATAGCAGTTTACTTTAATAGAGAAAGATTAAGCATAATAATGTAAATGATATATTAATTAAATAATTTTTTAACCGACCGTTAATTTATTTCGATGTCGCGTTTCGATAATTTATTCTTATTTGCCTCTCCATTTTCATTAAAATACCACCGCTCATTATTAACTTCTGGAAAGACACGGCTTAAAGTCGTAAGAATTTTCTGTGAAGAAAAGGCGAAACAAGACTCATGGTACTGAATGCCGCTTCCACTATTAGCGTTTTCGTCGGAGGTCCCCCAGTTCCATTCTCGAGATTATTATCCTACCGATCTCATAACATCCTTCGAGGCGACGTTACCTCCTTCTTCGTCTTCCCTCTTCGGGCTTCCGGCGTATCTTACTGCTTGCACTCCATTAAAGTAATGAAGACACCGACGACGGCTCTCTCTTATGCCATGACGCTTCGGGGTCCAAAGGGTTTCCTTCCAAGGAATTTATTTCGCGTCGGGGGACGTTAAACTCAAAACAAAACCCGAAGCCCCTCTCCTCTGACTTTCCGCGTTTCATTTTCCGTGCCTCGTGTCTCAACCTTATTCCGCGATTACTCGATGGCCGATGCTGGTATTTCTCTTTTCACGACGCGAAGAACTTTGTCGTTCCGTCTGTTTTGGATCCCGGACATTAACCCGCGACGAGGGGAAGCATATTATTCTTAAAGTGCGACACTCGCCGTATTCCTACGGCCTTCTTCTTGCCACCTAATTTGACACGTTCACCGAAACTCTGCACGGTGGTATAACGTAATCTCATTGATCCCGTCTGTCTTAATTCACTTTGCCGCGCGATATTCACGCCAGAAATTTAAGCGAATTATACTGGCGCTGCTAATGGAAATAATGCATTATAAATGCAGGATATCTACTCCTTGGAAAAACAGGAAAAACTGTGAATTCTCAGGGAGTTCTTCTGTATCTAGAAAAATCAGGGAAGGCTTATGGAATTTTATTTTGATTTAAGAATTTTTTTTTTTTTTTAATTTTCTTTTTGATAATTTTGTTCTCATATTGTAAACAGTCAACCGTGTGTGTGAAACTGGCGTCTCACTTTATGGAAATTCATTAACTGTCAACAGTTTTGCTTTATTTTTATTACATAATAAATAAATTTTTAAGTTCTTGATAGATTAAACAAATAGTTTTGGGTATCAAAGTAAAAAAAATTGCTCAGAACAAACTGAGACGTCAAGAGTTTACACTGCGTCTTACTTTGTTTTTTGTTCGCTGATTTTTTTAGCATTTCTTACCAGATTTTAAGCACTTGAAAATTTTGCACTAATTCTATAAAAAATTCTATGCGAAAAATTATTAGAATATTAATTAAACAAATTAAAAATCGTTCGAGACGCCGGACATATAAATACTGAGATGAGACGTTTGCATCTCCACTCGTCTAGAGTAAATTAATTGTGCATATGTATAGAAGGCGTCATTATAAACGTGTAAATGAGATTTCATGTTACACTGTCTCGATATCTAATTTGTTTAAAAAACACGACTATTTTAATAATTTTTACGCACACTTTAATTATTTTTTAAAATTTTTTATAATGAGGGGCCAACTTTACATACGTGGAAACATGTCCGTCCATAGAGAAACGTTTATATTTGATTATCATCGAATGAGATTTCAAATCCTGAATTACGATATTACTAAAACTTTTTCATCATTTAAACAAATAATGCGTTTATAATGTTTATAATGTCAATTAATGACGCTTATCATCTCTAAATCAAAAAATCGCCCGTTGATGAGGGAAAATACAATAAATAAAATATTAAGTAAAAACATGCCTATATATTTTCGAATAAATGTTATAATAAAAAATAAAATTTTTTTGTTCTCTTTCTCTCTCTCTTTCTCTCTCTCTCACTGCGTTAAATAATAATTTATAACATTTAACATTTATATACGCAATAATCTTTCCTCTCGATGCCATTCATAAGACCAATGAGGAAAGTTTTAATTGTGTGTCAATTTCCGACTTGTCACACGAGTCAGGATCGAGACAGAAATGATCCTCGCGCGTACACACGTCGCCCGCCATATGTCGCGTTGGTCGCGTGCCTTCACGAGAGGTTTCTTTCGTGGTAGCGTAATTACGTGCTCAAGAAATAATGAACGACTATAATATTGTCGTCCTGGCTGCCGCCCCTTCGCTTGCCTTCCACTCCCACCGAAGCACCCGGTCCGTCGCGACTTATCGACCTTTCGCTTTGTTGCTTTCTCGGTCGTCCTGCGAGCCCTTTGATTGTCCGACCTTTTGTGCTGGCGTATTCACGTGCTTACTCTTTTATATTTTCCGCCTGTTGTCTCGACGAATATTCGGTCGTGTTTCGAGGACGGGGCGATATCGATTTGTTTCGTATACGATTTCGAGTGTACTTTAATCGCACAGTTGGGAGATACGGATCTGTCCGGACAGGTGAGGCGTGGGAAGCCGCTTTACCGAGGTATTCAATCCGAGAATGCCGAGTGTACTTGGAGCTAGAAGGTCCCCCGAACGATTTTTGATAAATGAGGTCCTTATAATTTGGCGGCTCACAAGTTAAGTATTTTTATAATAAAGGAATTTTTTGTGAGTGACATGCTATGTCGATTAGCATAACGTTTTTATTTCTTATACATTATATATCTGAATACTCACGTGCTCTAACAAAAGACTTATTTTATTCGAAACTTTAGTACTACGAGAACATCTCTATATTATTCCATGTTTGAATTTTTTATTATATTATCTTGTAATTATCAACATATTTTGAATCGCGTCAAGAGGAGTGATATGTGTTCACAACAGACTGACTTGGAAAATTTATACACTCTCCGCGAACGACATGCGAAACGTCATAAATCAAATGTTCGCGAAAATGTCCCGAGGATAAATAGAAACGTCTCGGTGCTGCGAGAGTCGTACATGGCTCTGCCTACTTTAGAACAGGGCCGTGAGCGACGCCATTAATTAAACTCTTTGTCGTGCGATCAGCGAGCGAGAGAAGAGTTTAGCATCGCGTCACCCATGCAACCTGATTCGTCGCGGAGGCGGCTCCCAGCTCGATAGATTTTGGCACGATACATCCGCGAGAGGATGAGGGAGGCATATACTGCCTGCTCTCTGTTTCTCGTTTCCTCCTCTCCGGTCTTTCTCTCGCGTAGAGCCGGAGGGAGGACGCGGGGACAGAGGAGGGTTCTAATTAATGGGTGGCACTGTGCTTGACATGTTTACTCTGGACGCAACCCCTTGAGCCTCGCGCTCCCGCCTCTCCTACCTTTCTATTCTTTTTCAGCGAGAGCGATACAGTCGTACACAACCCAGCTTTTCTCCCTGTCGCTTTCTTCCTCCTCCTTCACGCGCCCTCTCCTCTCTTCTTCCTCCGTTTTTTTTTTATTTCCGCGAGTTTAGTCAAAAGCACCATGCAAATACTCGCTCTCGGCGAGCGACCAATTATGCCGTGCCGGAGAGAAACTTTAGAGTTCTGATTAAACATGGTGCTCTTAATGGATGGTACTTCCGGCGGTGCTGGAAACACGTCATACGCCTAAGCGATCGGTGGTAACAAGAAGGAATTGAGCGAGCGAGCGAGCGAGAGAGAGAGAGGGGGGGGGGAGGGAATAGCGCGGTGTTTGCATCGAATAAGAGTCATTAATATAACAGAACACAATAGCCTGTATTTTGAATATTTTCAAATTATCTCCCAATCAACGAAACGATAATTTGTACATCCATGTCAAATACTTATCAACAACAACTGATTAGATTGATCGTTGTAAAGATGTGAGTCGAGTATTTCGTATAAGTGAGAAAATAAGCGAAAGAGAAAGCAAAATTAATTTAATAAAATATCAATGTTGAAAATAACTCGCTTGCGTCGATTTTCGCACACGTGACTCGAGGTGTGAAATAATTATAATTATCGTTGGTAATACGATTACAACTGATATCATATGTTTCTCGCCTACATACGATCTGCATACATTGATAGAGATATTCGAATTACATAGCGTAACGCGAATGTAATTTTATCGCGTTCACCAGTTTATTTTAGAACTACTAGGCGGCAAATTGCGTAACGTCTGATGCATCTCGCTCGTATAACTGGCAATGCGAGATGCGGGTATGTTATTTTTTCTTTAATTGCCGATAATAGAAAGAGATTAAAAGGAGCGATAGTTATAATTCTGAGACGCGAGTTTTGTAGGGTAGCAATTTTGCACGCGATACTCTGCGTGCGTGCGTGCGTGCATGTGCGTAACCGTATCTATATTTAGATTCTTGGGTATACGAAAAATGCAATTTTACATTCACTACGATTTACCGGGCTGTTTAACTTTTGAAAAGCAGAAATATCCGTGAAGAGAGATTATTATCTATAATTTATAATATATAAATATTTCATATGATTATTATATGATATGATAATTTTTATTTATTAATAATTTTGTATATTTTATAACAAAATTACGTGTATAAATATATAACATTTTGTTAATAACATAATTCAATAGAAATAATTTTCCTTGAATACAAAAAAAAGAGAAAGTTACTGTCTTTATGCTTTTTTTATATTGACTTATGTAATATATGTATGCTAGTTTCTCTTTAATATGAGACACAGCAATTTCTAGGCTTTACTAGGCTTTTGTTGTATGGGTTTTAATGCATTTCTGCGTGTTACGTGGTTAGATATGATAATTATCAGCGATCCGGCTGGTAGCGATGTGGCTTTAACTACTGTCTCATCGTCTTTAATCTCGATATATCTCGACTCTCCTATTGCGCATCGGACTGTAGAACTGTGATATCGACACTGCGGCTAACTGACGTTTACATGACGCAAGGACGGACAACGTTTTCCCATTTCCGACATTACGAGATTTCATTGACAATGAGTATACTATATAAGAGTTCAAAACGTTCTTTCGAATTATAAACAATGACATTCTTCTGTCGCTGTCGATTCTTTTGAACGTTGCGTCGAGATTGTATACGGCTGAATAAACCGATGGCCTGTCCAATACGTCGCGGGGGTATCAAGATCAATTTATCGCGTCTATGCAGTGTAGCATTGTCGTCTACGCAGATGATAATCGCGCCTGCAGTTAATGCAACATAGTGTTATGTGCGCTTCGATCCGCCTAAACCTGAATACACAGCAGGTTGTATATTACAGAGCAAATGCTACGGTCTGTGCTGTGATAACAATACTGTGCTTACGATAAACCCTCAGTCATGCAAACTCAGTCGTGCTTCTTGCACCGGTTATGCTATTTATATGCGTGCAATATAACGTACATAAAGTTTGTATCTTATGTCCTACCGAAATTAAGAAAATGATGTAAATTTAAATAGAGTGTATTTTTTTTTCTTTTTCGCGAATTTAACGATATTGTCTTCAATTTTTAATCGAAAACGAGCACGACTTTATTAACGAGTGTGTCAAGGCTCAAATTTGATTTAAACTTGTACACACGATTAAACCCGAGATACAGTAACGTGAGACATCAGTATTAATCAATTCCATGCAATTTCCAAATACGCCTGATCGATTCCGGCTACTCAAGATAATTATAGCCTCGGAAGCTGCTACAGGTGCTTGTCTCTGCATCCTCTCTCTCTCTCTCTCTCTCTCTTTCTCTCTCGCACGCTCTCTAATGCGCCTCTACAAATCAATGCTTTGCGCGACGTGTAGCATGACATAGCTGCAACACGCACGATATCTACCTGTCAAAACACAAGAACACGGTATAAGTCGAGTGCGAGATTAGAAAAGCCGAGTTAAGGACGCGGAAGTCGATGCATTTAAAATATACATATGTCGTTAATAGATCCTAGAACACAAACCACCGCATTTTCTCTGGTTATGATACATCGTGTTGTCGAGGCTATTACGATGGAGATTACTATGATTGGTGTTGTTGTTAGAAGACCTCTGCTCTTCGCCACGATGCAATCGCGTATCGATACGTCGCTACGTACTACATGACGAGTGACAGCGCTCGTGCAATGATCATTAAACTTTAATCTCCCTTGAGGTAAAACCGGTATACTGCTATTTGGGACGAATTACGGCTTCAACGTGAAAAGATGAAAATGTCAAGTTCGAATCGATCTGAGGTGACAAGTGAGCGTAAATAAATGCGAGATGAGTCGCAGTTACAGAGGAGAGGAAGAGAGAAAGAAAGAGAGAGAGAGAGAGAGAGAGAAAGAGAGAGAGAGAGAGAGAATCTTGCAAGCTCGCATGCAATCTCCAAGGTAGAGCTTGATCGATCGCATATCCATTCGAGATGATTATCATCAGCCGAGCTACTGCGATTGCTGTCATCTGCGTTCTGCCATTCCCTAATGCGAATCTACGGTTCGACGGAAGGTGCAACGTGTTGCACGACACGGTTGCGATATTGGAGATGCAACCCTTGTGGTAATGAATGACGTTCGCGTTGCGTTCAAAGGGTTAATACGAAACGGTATACATATACCGGTATTTCTACAAAGAGAGAACAATTTATTATTCCTAAAATTATCTGAATAATACAAAGATCCTATGAAGATTTTCTTTAAATAATTAATTTATAATTCTTCTATAATGTACAGTACAATATGCTGTACATGGAGAAGTCTTTTCCACTACTAGCAACTAGTTTGAGTTCGCTAACTTGGATTGCAATTTCAATTCGACGATGGATGCAGCACTTCGCGTGATTACCGCTTTTAATGTTCACGGAAACGTGTCTACTAATTACAATTACGCAGGATTATGTACTGTAGCTTCGACATGCATTCATGTAAATTGGAAGAGATTCGCATCTTAAGTACTATCTTCGCGAAGATCTTTGCAATTTTGCAATAGTACCTTGTTGTGTTTTTATATTGCGGCAAGTAATTTAAATGTTCTTATTGCTTGTCGTTTGTGAAATTATTCGCTAAAAATGTTTTATCCGAAAAATTAGTATTTTATTCGCATAATTTCAATATAATTAATAGAGTTTTTAAATTCTAAATTTTAAAAAGTTGTAGAAACTTTCTGATACATTTTTCAACAAGTTTAACGCGCATATCGCGTTACATTATGCGTACTCGTGTTATGTACATGCTCATCTTCACCGTTTTACTGCTCAAGCAAGACTTGTACGTGCATTTGCGGCCAGGAACTTGTCGCAAAATTCGGCAAGTAGCAAATAGCCTCTGGCATGAAACTAATAATTGATTATAACGTCAAACTCGATAATAAATGTATAGACTAATTGTAAGTGTACCTTAGGCACATAGAGTTTGATTATATTTAATTACACGTTTTGTCAGGGATGAAATAGAATATCCTTAAATTATATAACACATTATTCACTATATACATGTATATTTTTATAATGATATTTTAATATTACTTTACTATGAAAAGAAAATTTTTGTCATCAATTTTAAGCGATTAATGGTCCAAACAAACAAACCGATGACAAATCGCCTCAATTTGTAAATGATTTTCGGATAGTCTGTATTCGGATTGTGGTCTATTTTCTATGTGGCATAAAATGCTTCGTCGATGGTATCGATCATCGATCCTCTTTGTGCTGTATTTATCGCGACCCTTTGTGGCTCTCGCGCGACCCGCTCTTGGTCTCGAGGCAATAAATAAGTTTTGCCACGCGACGCTCACAATTCTTCGCTGGGCTACAGAAATCGCGCCACCCATTTCGTGGATCGGCACCGACTGACCCGGACTGCCCACTCACACATATAGAATCGTACAACACACGTACATTTTCACCCGCGTAACGTCCGGTTGTAAATCAGTTCGGCGCATCGGAGGTATTTCAGTTAAATGACACATGAGTGTCTCCTATAGACGCACTCCTTCTCCGTTTCTGCCTTTCCCTCGAGGGACTCTGTCATTTTCTCCTTCTTATTCTCTTTTCGACTATACAACATCGGCGAGGATCCTATACAGTCCCGGGCGTAGAATTGAATACGCCGCATTCATTGTACGGCGTAGTCTGACCATACGATATTACGATGGAGTGAGACGCGACCGGCGAGAGGGAACGAGAAGGGAACGGAGAAAGATGGGCACAAATAGAAGGGTCGAATAGGGTGAAGAGGAATAAGTGAGAAGGGCGCCAAGTCTCCCGAATGGAACCAGAGTCGTGGAGAGCGGAGAGCTCGAGTTATGTACCCTCCACCCTTAGCCAATGGGCGCGTTAAATTATGCCTTGTCTCGATCGGGACGATGCATCTAGACCCTTGAATGTGCACGAAACGAGAAATATACAGTTGAAATTATTGCATGTCTTCGTTCTTTATATACGTACAAACGATTACACATGATTGCATAATCGGACTAATTAATATTAAAATTATAATTATTTTTTTATATTTCTTTTCTCTTTTTTTTTTTTTTTTGTTTTCTTTTCAAACAGTAAATTCGGCATTTTTCTTTTTTCACAACGTGTGCGTTTTAAAATTAGGTTTATTCATTTTTCAGATAATTTGCGTAAAAAAATTATACGAGGTTTATTAAGTATCGCTATCTAATTTAATCGTTATCTAGAACATATCGATTTTCAACACTCATCTACCATGGAAACCGTTTCCTTTTCCGAAAAGTGTAAACGACAGCGGGAGACGATCCGTCGCGATAAGAAATCTCGGACAAGAGTCCCGAGACTATTCAGGCGCGCTCCGATTTTCTTTACCCTCTCTGGAGTCTGATTCGTCTTATCCTTTCTTCTGCAGAATTCGTGTTTCGCGTCTGGTAACGAGGGACCAGCGTGGAGACAGGAAAAGACCGAGTTTTATGGGCGGATCGTCGCCGCCAGGAGGTAGGGAGGAAATAGAACGGGATGCGCAGATGAGGGTGAGAGGAAAGCGGGTAGTAAGGGAAAAGCGCGATCTCTGGGAATCGCGTAATGAGACTCTCAAAATATAGCTAAGGACGATTGTCGAGGGTCAGTCTACCGTGCCTTAACTGCAACTGTCCATTTTTATTATATCCCTTCCGCCTCGCCTTCCTCCTTACGTGGTGTTCTTCCTGTCTCTCTTTCCCTCCGTTTCGAAAGATCCCTCACACTCCCTCCATCTCCATCGTGCCATCGATACGGTCGAACGATAAATTTAAGACGCTTACTGCCTGCGCGATGGCGCAACGTGAGGAACGAAATTGAGTGACTACTGCGATGAGCTTTTCAAAAAATATCGAGAGGAAATAAGAGACGGGACGATAACTGTGGCAGCTACAGGAATTATGGCGTGACGTTATCTGTGAGAGCGCATGGTTGTAATCCAGAGATTTATCTCGGTAGTTGTCTTCACTTTATAGCGCGAACAAGGTGTGTGCACCTTGTGCCTTGTGCCGCACTTTATCTCTGTAACCTTGAGAAATCTGGTTTATATCACTTTCTTTTCACAATCTTATCTTATTTAGAAGTTTAGAACATAAATTTACAAAGTCTTTTTTTTTTTTTTTTTTTTTTTTTTTTATGTCTGATATTTTTAATCATATCGAGATATAAAACTTCTCGTATTATATTGTGATAATAAAATGTATGTAAAACTTTAAAGGAAATTGCATGATGTATCTATAAATGTGGTTGTAATAAAATAATTCACGCGAAAGTAATACGTAACACACATCTGATCTGTCGCGAAGTTCATATATACAACGTAATTCGGACGTTCAATTCGAGAGCGGCGTAGCTTATCGTAATAGTTGGCCGCGGTAAACGTGGGCCGCAAAAATACGGCCTACACCACGTAGACACTATTTCCTACCTACTCGTGGACGCAGACAAAACAGTTGCACGCCAAATTGGCAATATTCCACCCGTGTGTGTACTCGGCCGTCGCTGAAATTGGAAATGTAGCTCGCGCATCTAGATTGGCCGACCTCGGTTAAGCGAGGGCTCGTTTTTTTCTCTCTTTCTCTTTACTCTCGCTTGTCTGTTATTGCCACGTCACCAGGGAGAGAATATCGGTATCGGGACAGGTTTTATTAGACGGAATTCCTAACTGTAACGATTTATCTGCGCTGCCGCAGATATTGCCCGGTTGCGCCGTCACCTCTTATTATCTCTCCATCTTTTTTCGCTCGCCTCACGGCCACCTGACTAGTACGAGTACGGCGCGGCCAGCAAAAAGGTGAGGTCGTACTTTTATTACCGTCATTATTATCGTTATCGTAATGCATGTGGTCGCGGTGAGAAAAAGAGAAAGGCACCATCGTAAAATTCGGAGTATTTCTCGTAATTGCGAATCGTCACGGACGGCCCGTTTCGCTTGTTGTTTCGCGAAGAATCGCGGCGAAATCGTCTTGATGTCAGATCATCGCATTTTCGTCATAAAACACGAGTATATGACTCGTATACGTGTAGATTAAAGTGTCGCGGAGAAATCGCCAGTTCTCTTGGATAAAAAAACTTTTTATCATTATCCCTTTTTTTTCGAAATAAATAAATAAAAAATGATTGTGATTAATAAGAGCTAATTATAATTTCGACATGAATAAACGATGAATCAAAGGATCGAAAATACATATGATAATGAGAAATTATATTCATCTGTCATACGCCGAGCCGAGAGCGTAATATCCTTACGGGATATCCAACAATCGTATTATATTATGCTCTTTGATAATTTATAATTTGATGACTGACGATGATATAGAGCAACGCGAAACGCGAGGAGAAACATACAGAGCGGTAACGCTTTCATCCATGCGTGTCAATCGAATCGATTCCTTCTCGTACTGTCGGACTTTGATATAATCGAATATTTTCCATTGCCGGAGCGAAATCGTTTCTACGTTTACCCTAGCATCACCACTGTCACTTTCATTCCAAGAACTCGGGGTAAAGTGGCGCAAAATCCCAAAAGTACTGGATCGGGTCCACCATGGCTCATCTCTCTTTCTCGTCTCGATCGACCGACCGACCGACCGACCAGCTAGCCAGCCAGCCAGCCAGCCAGCGCTTTCCGACATAAAACGAGCGAAATGGTTTTGACATGGAGTGCGGGAGCGGCGAGGGTACGTACGGACCAGGACGGAGAGAGGAGACGCGGCGTTCCATAATCCATTGTGTCCAGTGCCAATTAAACGGTGCTGCCATGCGTATGGTCAGGAACTAACCGGCCGTTCTCAACACGGTCACGGATCTGCACGCACACGCGTTCGCACGTCTAGCGCGGATTTCTCTCTCTCTCTCTCTCTCTCTCTCTCTCTCTCTCTCTCTCTCTATCTCTATCTATCTATCCGTAAGAGAAGCTTGCTGGTGCAGGAGGAGGCGGAAGAGAAGGCAACTGGGGAGGAAGAGGAGGGCCACGGTTCGATTGGGGAGCATCTGGACCTCTGGATGTACCGGCAATTATCGGACCAGGTTACCTATAACCGTACGCCGCACGCTCACGTACGCGTAAATACATGGAGCGTGAGCGTGTTTCGGAGGGTGAGGACCACAGAGAGCGAGAAGAGACTAAGAGAGAGAGAGAGAGAGAGAGAGAGAGAGAGAGAGAGAGATGGAGAGAGAAGGAGAGAGAGGTGAGGCATGATTGTGCAAATGCGCGAGGATCCTTGCAGCGTGCGTTATAATCAGCCGTGCGCGACAGATCGGTAGAAGTCCGTTGATTGGTCTCTGCTACTTGATCCAGGCGGTATGGATCCTTCAAGCTACCTACGGACCTAGGTTGAGGATGCGGTCCGATCTGATACGACCTGATCCGGCCACGGCGGCGATGTCTCCGCTCCGCTTGTGTGTCTCCTTGACTACTGCGGTTGTGCTTCCCCGGGGGTTAGAAGCGTTTGAACGTGTCGGTTTCGCAATCGGAAATTCGAGACGTTCCGATTACGCGAGGAGAACAGGTGATTGTTTCTGACTCGCTTGTCTAGGTGTAAGTGCGGTTGACTGGTCTCTGATTGGATTGGACGTGGCCGCTGACGAAAGGGTCGCGGCGAGAATCTCTTAATGACAGGCTAGTAGAAACGGCGCGAGTCTTTTAGGTACGCGAATGTTTGGTCACGTTAACGAAGCTTAACGAAGCGTTACAATGGCTGAAATTCTTATGCCGTATATTGACCATTATATATCGTAATTGCACAAAAGTATTAATTGTATAAAAATTATTTAAATTTAATTTTTGAGAGTTACTCGTTTCAGAAAATATTTCATAGTACTTCTAACAATAATATTTAATGATAAGAAATTCTAATGATTAATTAATTGTACATCAATGTCGCGAATGTTGCAAATGGTTAAAATGCATATCAATGCACTTTTCGCATATATAGGAGTATAGGAGAATATCGTAACATTTGCTTTTGAGAAAGAATGAGAAAATATAAACGAGGGTGCTATTCTTAGAGACTTCTGTTTCTTCTCTTAGGATTATTTCGTACATTATGGCATTATATTACGGTGAGCCGCGTATCACAGCGGGTCGCATGATGGAGATGTAATCGTGATATCTGTGTTTGCTAATGTAAATCCGTCGCGCTACTGGTATTTATAATGCGAGCGGGCATACTCTCGCGTGTCCGATGCACCTTATGTTACACGCGCATTTACCGCTCTCACCCCGTCGTTTCTCTATCGTTTTTATTATTGATGACCATCCGTATTTGCTGACCGATTTGCTGCGCGAATTATAATGGATATATACTCGCTTAAATGATATTAAACAAAATTGCCGTAATAATTATGCTCGCTGTCAATCTGAGATATAGTTATTGGCTGTGGGATATACGGTCGTTAACCAACGAAATTATGTGTGGCAGGCCTTTAAATTTTAATTACGAAATTAATTTTGAGTTTGTCTTCGTGTTTTTGCGCGCAAGTACGATTTTATCACGAGATGTTACGTCCATCTTTTATAACGATTGCAGTTTCTAAACCTTGATAGTCTCCACATTTTAATTATTTTTCCTACTTCATGTCGTATAAGCCTTTCGTACTTTTAGTATTCTTAGTACCGAGGAGTAGTTATCTATCTTCTCCTCTTTTACTTTATATTAATAAAAATTATGTTTTTTTCCTAATAATTAATTGCGGTAGTAATTGAGCGTGTCTAACGACTTACGCTTAGTATACCCAATAGCGTTAGTAGAGTTTATTCAATCGTAAATTTAAACGCGTAATGCGCAAAAAGACGTGCGAGATCTTCGAGGTATCTCAAAGATGGTACAATTATTCGAGGTATCTCGGAGATCAGAATCGACGATGACGAAGATACATCGAGACTAATCGAACACGCGAGAATCAACGGAGAAGGTAGGAACAAACTCATCGTGCGCTCTTTCCGCGTGGACACGTGTTCAACCACGTGTGTTCCGACCCCTCAGCTGTTACTTCTGCCTTCTTACTTTTTTTTGCTCGCTTTGCTCCTGACTCACCGTAGAGTTTCTCTTTTTTTCTTTCTGCTTCTCGCAACCAGCTATGCTTGTTCTTTTTTTCACTGAGATGCACGCAGCGCATGTCTTTTACATATATAGGGTGAGTTTTGAAAGGTACTTATATTGTATATATGCACGCAGAGCATAAAGGACTGAGAAATGTCCAAACGTCATTTAAAAGGAAGATTAAGATTTTTTTAAGAAATATTTTAGACATTTTTATCTTTTATATTGTTTGTATTCATAACATATTTTAATTATTAAAACTCAGCTTTGAAGAATTTATTGGTGATATATATTAGTGATAATTTTCTGCACAACAAGGGATTACAAATTAAAATAACATAAAGTTTATCGTTATAAATTAAGCTGATATATTTTTGCGGAAAGAAATTTTGCGTAAAAAAATTTTTAATTCTTTATATTGAAATAATTTTTCTTTTTACTATAAACAATAAGGTACGTAAATAAAAAGTTGCTAAGAATGAATAATGTATATTTTATCAAATAATGTACATATTTTAGAGATGATAATTCTTCGAGGCACACCCTGTATGTACACTTATATACTACATATGCTTGTGTGCGCGCACACGTATCGCATGCTCATCGTCCTTTTGCTTCCTGCAAGGTCTTTTATTATTTTATTATGGAACGGGTTTGTGTCAGTATATTGCGATAGCGAATGAGGGAGAAGTGGAGTATAGCCGCGTCAACGGTGCCATGGACCTCAGATCGTCCTGTGGCAAAATATTGCGCATGAAATTGATACACGATGCAGGAAAGTTTATTGCACGTACGGTCGAGTCGAGCGTAATTGAACTGCGTATAAACTTTACAGTGTGTGAAAAAAATGAAAATGTTCTTTTTTTCTCTCCGTGTAAAATAATATTTCGAATTTTTCAACGTTTTTTTTTCCCCCTCAAACGATATTATTATCTGTCATGCAAAATTTATAGAGATATATATTATTTATAAATTATATATAAATTTATAGAGATTTCTATAAATTAATAGAAAATAATGAAATTATTTTTTATCAGATTTATAAGCCATGAAGTATATAATTCATTACATTTCTTTCCTACATTTATTCTTATATTATGATGATAAACGCGGAGAGGCGATAATAGCTGTGGCTACTCGCATATATGCGTTCCGTATAAATTCATTTAACGTGTAGTTTTATCGATATCGGCGGTTCATTGAAAGATTTATGACGCTGAAACCCTCTTTTACGAGCCTCTTGGCTATCCTCTAATTTTTGCTATCGTATCCCTCTTCTTTCTACGATTGCTGTCTGCCTATTGTTGCAAGACGTTGAATATTTCTTGATATAGCAGCGATCTATATTTATTACATTGTATAAATAATGAAATACATATGGATGTTTTAAAATCCCATACGTATTTCATCATAATAATCTCAATACATCTTATACATTTGTTATAAAGTAACGATACATTTTAATTGCAATGTCGACATGCGCTCGTGAAATAAAAAGAAAAGTAATTAAAGGCCGTAATTACTATTACTAGCGCTTGATGACTGATCGAATGTCACTTCATAGTCATTAGAAGCGAAATTACATCGTCTTCCACGAATTCGACACTGAATGCAATTTAATGAGCCTAATGGCACTTTAATCCGTTTCCATAAAGGATGCCTTTGAGACGTTGGTTCGAGAACAAGCCGGTTAAGGTGAGGTCCTTTCTCTGTGAAAGTTTCCGGAATAATTAATTAATTTGTCCAATATCGATACGCTTCAAATTGATTAAGTTTAAGCAGCCTACAGTGTACAGAACACACCGGTTTAGCTAGTTAATTGTTCACAAACATGTTTGGTCCTCAATCTGTCGCGGTAATGTCACGGTCCTCTAAACACAATTTAATGAATTAATTACCTTATTATTTGAAATTACCACTAAAAATCTAATATCTGTTAATTTAATTGCGTTTGTAGAATTGGAAAACTTGGAGGAAAATGGAGGAGAGATGTTATCAATTTTCAAATATCGGTATTAAATTATTTTCGGCATCGAATTGACAAATTCTGATAATGACTTTTCATTAGAATTATATCGTCAGATAAAATCCAAAACAATTCGTGAAATCTATCGAAATGACAAATGAATGATGTATGTACTTAGTTGGCGTTTTTATGCCAGCTCTTCTACATACATCCTAACTTTTTGCTTCCAATTTAATCGTTCGAGAGATTGCGTAAACCGTATATCTGATGGCGATCGCGGCGGTTGTAATTATTTCTGCCGTTTAATCGGTAGCGTTTAACGGTATCGTCGTTTACCGTTTGCGAGAAAATCAAAAGCGAGCGTTTACCCGAAGGTTGGAAAAGGTTTTAAAAGTGATCTCGTCAGCGCGGGCTAAGGTCAGTGCCGCGAACATAATATGGTTAGTGACCGCGTGACGTCATAACCCAGAGTGGGGAAGGCTGCTCACGTGACGGCGATAAAACAGGCTGCACGGGTGGGGATCACGTGTGTAGTACGACGAGCAAGCGGGGCAGAGGGCAGGAGGGCAAAGGGAGGGAAACTGGCTGATCTGCTGCCGCCGGTTTTACCGGGGGAAAGGGTCGTTGGACGCGGCGGGGGTAGGGCGGTGGCGTAGTACTACGCCTCGTACTACACGCACGTGCGTGTGTAAGATGTTAACGAGAGTGCACGCATTGGCCTGCGCGGCGTGCGCTCGCGCACACAAGTGCATTGGCTCGCTTGATAAAGCGCAGCGAGAGCTGCGATCAGGGTCGGACGCGCCCTGATGGGACCTATAGATTGCGAGAGATGCGCTCGCGTTCGATAAAATGCTTTACAACCTATTGGAAATTTTCAGTCAAAATAAGCGAATAATGTTTCTTTATTTCAATTCCGTAAAAAAATATTTTTAGACAATTTGTTGATTCCGTAGAATAATTATTTATTAAGCTTGACGTAGAAATATATTTATATGTAATTATTTATAATTTATATATAGCTATAGATAAGCTATATATAAGAATTTAGAGCGTTATATTTATAGTAAATTGGTATCTTTCTACGTGTCATATATTATTTGATGCACTGCATCATTTTTGTAATTATCTTATTATTCGATAAAACTCATATTTCTTCCCTAATTTTTTCTGTCGCTAGAGAGAAAAAATTCCCTTCGAAAATTTGCAAACAGGAAGTATCTAGAATTGTCAAACGATCAATTCAAAAGAGAGGTACTGCACGCTGTCAATATGAACCGATCGATCTCCGATTGATTATGCGCGTCTATTTCAAATTCACGCGCGGATGCTTACTGCATTACGCGCGATTTACATATGTCAGTTCGACGGTCGGTCCGACCCTGAGAGTAATAATGGCTCCTATCTGCGTAACACGTAATACGATGGCGAATACGGGAGAAAGACAGATAGAGAAGGGATAGGGACGAGGACGCCGGAGGGCGAGTGTAAAAAAAAAAAAAAAAAAAAAAAAAAGAAAAAAGAGAAAGAAGCACCGCTGCACACGGTGCAACGATAACGTGTTTTGCAGGATGACTGATAGCTTTTATATCGCGGGAGGATGTATTGTGGACGCGGTTCAGAACAAGTTTCCCTTATTATAAGCATTACGAATTTAAGAGACCGTACATGTGATAATTATTATACAGGATATTCTATTACAAGAAGCCCTTATTTCTTTCTCTTTATTTCTTAAACTAAAGGAGCTAAATAATAACAAATTAAACGTTTCAAACTTTATTATGAGCATAGTTATTTGTAAAAGTTATCTATATTACAGAAAGATGTAGCCTTAAACTATGTATTTATGATATGACAACCTGTATATTATTAAAATAAGCGGAAGAGACGTAAATAATTATATACAAGAGAAAACACCAATTTTTCTACTATCACGATGTAATTACTTGAGAGCAGGTTTCATCGTACTTTAATATCAAGTAAATGCTTTTCGTTATCTCGTATATTTTTACCATACGTTTTTCTTCCAACATTTACTTTCTATGACATAGATTTATATCTTCAGGTTTTCAATAATGAAAGAGTAGCAAGAAGATTGTCTCTCGAATAATATATTTATACATTAAAATGGATATACATATATACTTTATTATATAAATACAAAATATATAAAGCATACGAAATTTCTTACACATTGTATAGGTTTAAAAGATACGTGCGTATAGTGGTGAACTGATATTGTTCAGTTTTGCTCCATTTTACGATAACAATTTCGATTTACATAAAAGATCGCGCGAGTACTCGAGGACTTAGCAAAGTGATACGTGGTCGTGCATCGCGACGTGAGCTTAGCAGTAGTCGTGTAAAAAAATGATACTGGGAAGTAACGAAATGGGGCAACAATAAACGGCACGATAGGAGAAAGGGGAGTGAAGGATGGAAACGTCAAAATGTAACGGCGCTATGAGGCACGTACAAGCGGCCGGTTGTTCTGCAATAATGCCAGTATTGTTGAGCTTATCAAGTGAGGCTAATTGGACGCCAACAGCTGGACCGAGGCTTCGCCGCAGCCGGGACTGTACGCCGCCTCTACTTTACACTGATAATGTAATGGGACCTATCTGGAACACAAAAGGCCGCAATAGATTAATAGATTTGTCTGAAATTGTCACCGAGTGTCAAAACAAATCGATGGCGAAAGCGAGGGGGAGGGCGGTTGTTTGTTGCGAAGCTGTGCGTTCATGTCGAATGTGTTAAACTCCTTCATCGTCCTTTCAATGGAATTGCATGCAAATAGAGAAATGCTGTTAGATTGGATAAGCTTTTTAACAAAAAGAAAAAAGGGAAAATCAAATTTTATTCATCCAAATCCTCGCTTGTTTTTCTATAATCAACTATAAAACTTCTTCAGTTTTGCTATAATTTTTTTTTCAATCATTTTAATTAGAAACTGATATCTTGATTCATATTTTCAGCTTGTGCAATATATATTCCCAATATATATATATTTACCTTATGCGTCTCATATAAAGTGACAAAATTATAGAGAGATTGAATATTAAATGAACAAACACACACTGTATAATTTCCTGCTATTTGAGTTTATGATACAGCTAAAGACAACGCGCGATGGAATTGAAACCGGTGAACGTTTCGACTTTCACAACAGCAACACGAAGAGTGTTTACGTTGTGAGAACTAACTTTGCGGTCCGTGTATATATATGCATGTGTGCGTGCGCGCGCGCAAACGTTACGCATATCGTACGTATATAATAATAGTCGGTGCGCGAGCGCGATTAGAGCCTCTGCTTGTACGTAAGTATATAATAAGCGAGAGCGTGCAAGAAGAATAGCGAAGAGAAACGTGACGACTTATGCTTCTGTTTTGTCCGTTGCTTGCGACAGAAAAAAAAGTCAGAGACCAGATAAAGTGTAGGAGAATTCTGTACATCAACAGGCGATTCCGATGTAACGAATGCCGTTAATTTATTACACTCGTGAAAAACGAGTGCGTGAGTACCACATGTGTTTCGTAATCGGCGTTCATTCTACTTGATGTATCCTTATTTACGTATCGATATTTCAATCGGACGTTAGAAATTACGCCGACGCGCGATAATTTTCGCGTTTAATTTCACACAGATGGGCCATTATCAGCTTCCGATAACGCATCGGCCAGACTCAATTTTCGCGTAGCTCGTTAATATTTAAACGATTGCGCGAATTACTTTCGAACGATGCATTTTACATGGGTATAGAATATACGGAATTGGCTTCGACAATATAACTGCGTACGATGCAATGCCTTCATGCAATGCCGGAAGTGAAACGTAGACTACTTTAATCGGATTAAAGTTGAGTGGGATTTCGTGTTGATTTTAACGAAATCTTTTCGTCCTCTCTGTCTGTCTGTCTGTCTGTCTGTCTCTCTCTCTCTATCTCTCTCTCTCTCTCTCTCTCTCTCTATCTTTTTCTCACCTGATTGGCAGCGCATCGTAGCCACGCTCGGAATCGAAACTTTGTCGCGATTCTCTCGCCTTGGAGTTTATCGAGTTCGAAACTAGTCGACCGTCCAATTGGACGGAGCATCGCACAAAGTCTGTCTCTCGAGACCCGGACTGTCCTTGGGTTTTGAGCGAAAATTAGTCGATAAACCTCGGTTTAAAGTTCCCAAACTTTGTACACAAAGTTCGCTCCCGCGAGACAGTAGAAATTTACTTCCTCACCGCGAATCAGAATAAATAAAGGGAGAGGTAAATCGAGGAAAGGATCGAAGAAACAATAAAGATGAATAATTTTTTTTATCACAAATTAGAAGCTTGGAGAAATCGCGATATATCTCGCTTTATTGCATTAATATTAAATAGAGAATTTTATTCTTTTATGATTTCGTTGTTTAAAAATCAATTTTTCGTTGAATAAAAAGAGAGGGAAAATTTTCAACTCTCTGCGTTTTTTTTTCGTGTAGAAAAACACGCCGGGATGTTATCTCCGACTGTACTAATCATCGAGGCGCCACAGAAAACGCATTAAAGAGTAAGTCATTTGACCGGTGCATCATTCCCGAGATGTACGTTAATACGTTTATTTTTATCCGAGTCGAATCTTTGGTAACGACGTTCGTGGAATCGGCGCGAATGCCAATTATGATTATTTCGGAGGCGCGACTGCTGATTGATTGAGGCATTGAATTTCATTAATCGCTCGTTAGTCAACGCGCGATATATAAATCTCAGTCGCGATGACATGTACATACAATGGCTGCGGTTATATATATATATATATATATATATATATATATATATATATATATATGCAGATAGCTGTTATCGGCCGTTCTTGCCAAGCGAATTGTTTCTTTCTTTCTCACTGGACGGGACCGTGACTCATTTAGTTGAAAATAATAACGCGTCGTTCTATCTTCCCTCTATTCCGAGCGTTTCTCAACGACACTTGATTTTTTCCTCTTGTCGTCAGACACATACATATCTTTCATTTTTCTCTACTGCCACTTTTTCTCGCACGCCATTTCCTTTTTATTTTTAGTTGAAGAGTTATGGCAGTCGTACGTTACAGAGTCTTCATTTCTTTAAAATTCAGCGTTAATCAAAGAATTTGTTTTAATCATTTAATTTTATACTATAATTAATCACGTAATATTATCAATTATTAATCCTTATTCCGTACTGATGGATCATTTTTGTCTGTGATTTTTCTAACAACGTCAATTTCTCGAAAACAAATAATCATAAAATAATATATTTAAGTAAATTATTTTTCAAATTTATTATTTAGAATGTTCAAAGAAGGTATATACATTTTTTCAGATTTTTTAAAACACTTTTACATATTAATAAACTTATCAGAAATACGCTGACCCACCTGTACAGTTAGAAGGTGTCAAAAATAACAATACGGAGTAAGGGTTAACTATTATGGATTTATAACGTGCGGTAATCGTCCAATATCTAATTAATAAATATTTACAGAAGAGAATAGATTTAATTGGATGTTCGCGTCGGGGCGAAATTTTATGATGTAATCATTTATGTAGCAAATTTTTCATTTATCTCCCCTCTTCGTTTCTTTATTCCTCGTTATTCGCTTGCTTCGTTCGCTAATGGCAGACCTTTTGCGTTGCAGCGATCCGAGTGGGTCAGCTGGATAAAGAAAGCTCCTCCGATGTTCGCGTCGGACGACGACGATGTCGACCAAGATGACGACGGACAACCGCGCGATGGGCTTCCACAGTTGGTAAGTGGTCATTGAGTCAATTACGCGGATAAAGTGCGCCATTGTGCGGCGCGGCAGCGATTTTTCTAACCCCGTTCTCCTGTCGCAGACATTCGCAGGGTTAGACGGATGATAACGACTCGTGCCTAATGACGTGCGTTTATTTGATACGATAGTTAGCGCACTTCCGGCTCGTTGCTCCATTCTTCTGGCGACCGATTAATAAGAAGCGCGAAACTATTGATTTCTATTGACTTCTCTACAGATTTTAAATTCCTCAAAAATTACAAAGAATAAAAGTTTCACTAGTTAAGCAGTAGTTGGAAAATTGCATGTATTATAATATTTGATAAATTAATTACTTCTTTTAAGTATATTTATACAATTGTTCCTTCGCGATATTAGTATTTATTCACGAAACTATTCAGAATGTTCAAATACATAATAACAATACTCGTGATCAAAATGAGTGATATTGGAAGTTGATGACATACAAGTGATGATGATACAGCTTGGTTTCTGTATAATAGTAGCAGCGTGCAATGGTCACTTTTTGATAAACCGATTACAATAATGATATATTATTATTGTTTGATGATACAGCGTAGCTATGTCTATGAAACCTGAATTGTCTTTTTATTACTATTGTTATTTGCTTCGTATTTCTAGTCTATATTTTGGTGAATCTATAGGAGCTTTGGACGAATAAACATTTCATAGGATAATATTCCAGTGTTTTTCATTAATATTTTATGTACTTCTTTTCTGGATTCTACCGAAAAGAAATATATAAAAACCGTATGTCACAAAAAGCTTCATTTATCATTCGATCTGTTCTATTATTCTGTAGATTGGAATATATTTTACAAATTATTATTTCATCCAATACGCGGACAAAATATGACGTAATATCTATCGTGTTTCGAGAAACAACATGTTCGCGCTTTCTGTCAAAAAATAAATTTTCCCACACAAGAGTGTCACGTGTAGTATCGCGCTAACAAATATATATATATATATATATATATATATATATATATATATATATATTGCACGGTTTGATACCGGAAATCCACTTAGACTGTATAATTATATATGTATTTTCTTTTATACGTTAAATCAAAATCCCACGATCGGAGCTGCCTGTCGCGACAAATTATAACGTATTTATAATGCGGTGTGTCATCGGTGGGGGAAGGGACAACAGTGGCAGTTATTATTCGCGAGAAAAATATACCCGCTATCACATATCGAGTTTCTCTCGACGCGTGCACATACGTAATGTTCGGTTATTCTCGAATGGCGCACGTGATCTGTGGAAAGTTAACGATAGGTTCGGGCACTAGCACGTTTAACCCCTTCCTCGTTCAATCATATTACGTATATATTCCGGATATGCGTGAGCGCTACCTTATTCTGCCTCATATATACATATATTATCCCCTTTTCTATTTTTATCGATTTTCCTTTGCCAACGAGGTTGATCGCAGCAACTAATTCACGATCGAATATACGTGGGAATTTAAGATTAAATGGATTGAGAAATACGTATATTTGGTTTGATTATGAATGTATTGAAAGATTAAAGAATTTTTTTTTATTTTTTAATGTGCGAAGAATGTGGTATATAATCGTATTACAAAATTTTTTTAGAAATTTTATTGTATTATTTTATAGCTAATCACAAAAAAAAAAAAAAAAAAAAAGAGAGAGAAAGAAAGAATAATCTCGTTACGTTCCTTTCTGAGCAGATAAAAAGGACCGTTTGTTTTCCAAGTTTATCGCCCTTTAATTACATAATTCAGATGCTAGGCGTGCATTTACGTACGATTTACTTTCCATAGGGACAACAGGCGGGTATGGGATTACACGTGTTTTTTTAAAAGAACGGTCAGCCGACACGCACGGAGACGAAAGACGCCGATCGAACGGTAAATATGCGGCGGTTTCTCCTCTCCTATCCCTCGACAAATGTGCTTATTCAAATTCAGTTCGACACGCGGAAAACAAGCGTGCGCATCGCGCGCGCGACAGACACGCGAGACTTGCGTGCACGTAGTATAGTGCAATACGTGCGCGTTCATCAGCTAAGTGCTCTCGCCGTACTGTCTCCCGGTGTACGATTTGTTTTAGCAAATGAAGAGGAAATGGGATCCGTCAAATTCGCTTAATTTCAGCGCCGCCAACGTATTTTCAAGCCATGCGCGCACTTAACGCTATTATTGTTTGCATTTCATTCGTGTATCATTAATCTCTGTACATTTATCATCGGTCCGCTTGTGGTGAGACAACCTATTAAGTTTACTAAAATTTCTTATTAAAATATCAGGTAACAATTAAACATTCTTTGTTACTTTTATACAGTATAAAATTCATAAAGATGAATAATAATTGATATTAAATATATTTGCATAAAAATTATATATATATAAAATTATTTATATATTATAAAATTGATAAAATCATATATATAAAAATTGCGCGCGGTGTTCAATTTTTCAAAAAAATAATACCATAGCAAAATTAAAAGATATATTCGAATCTGTAATTATTTGAAGAAAAATAATAATTCCAAGTACTTAAATAATTAAGGATATTATTTGTGAGATACACAAATATTATATTTTATTAATAGGTTTGCGTTTTATTTTAATACTTTTCGCATAAAACGGCTTTTAGTAGTTTATGCGTCCGTTCATTTTAGGCCAACGCTACTATCGCGATACCGCTATCAGTGTATCAATCTTTGTATAAGTCCTGAGACGTGATATATCGATCTCCACGGACGGCGCAAATAACGTTGTCGCGCGTAACCAACGGTACACGGCGATGAGCAAGCGAGCGGCTAATGAATTCTTAGCGTCCGCTCGGCTTTCGAGCATTCCCGGACACGCGAGCTCCTCGTGGGGGTTAATTTAATACACGTGCATGGATCGCCTGCAGGGTATCCGCCCTGGTCTTCTCCGTCTCCGATGTCCTACGTCGCGCAGACCGCGAGACCGACGGCGCATAATACTCTGTTTATATCCTTCCAGCCCCTTTCATTCCGCTCGCTCTCACCCTCGCGCAGAGGTCGGGAGGGTTGCGGAAAGAGTTATATCCACGATCTTCCATCAGCGCCGCCGCGGTAATGAGAACACAACGATCATTGAAATAATACGCCACCGCAGTGAAATGGGATACTCGCTTACTTGCCTCTATTATATATCGAGTAAACGTTGGATCGAGTATAATTTTTTTTTACCGGTAAATGCGAAGGTAATTATTGCTCGCGATATATTTAATCAATTATAATCAAAGATTCTACTGAAATCGAAGTTTTTTTCTTTAAATTAAATTGAAAAATTAACTTAAAAAATTACTTAATATAATTAAGAATTTACGCAAATATGGATAATAAAATCTACAGCCATTGACAAATTTATTAAGCATCTTCAAATTTTCCGTATTTCTTAGTGTATAAATACTCTAAAAAGATTAAAAAGTTTTTAAAAACTACCGATAGCACTTTAAAGCTGAAATTTCTAGCTATAAAATGTTTTTTTCATTTTTCGCCTAGTATCGACAACATGTCTGAAACATGCAGATTTAGTTTCAAAATTATGTATCTCGGTAAAAAAAAATTATAGGAAAGTTTAAAAAAAAGCATTTTGTAGGCAAAATGTTGTAGTTTATGGAACTTGATTTAAATTTTTCGAGAGAAATTTTTTTACCGAGTGGTAGAGTGTCAAAAATACAATAAAATTTTAAGAAACAAAACAATGTTCTTTTTTAAAGCATAGAACGAGGAAAATACAAAAATTTTTCAATATACTGATAATGCATTAAAGTTGCTATCGGTAATTAAAAAAATTTTTGTATTTTCCTTGTTCTGTACTTTAAAAAAGAACATTGTTGTGTTTCTTAAAATTTTATTGTATTTTTGACACTCTGCAACTCGGTAAAAAAATTTCTTTCAAAAAATTTAAGTCAAGTTCCATAAACTACAACATTTTGCCTATAAAATGCTTTTTTTTTAATCTTTCCTATAATTTTTTTTTTTTCCGAGATACATAATTTTGAAACTAAATCTGTATTTTTCAGACATGTCGATACTAGGCGAAAAATTAAAAAAACATTTTATAGCTTGAAATTTCGGCTTTAAAGTGCTATCGATTTAAAAAATTTGTTAATCTTTTTAGTATTTATACACTAAGAAATACGGAAAAGATTTGAGGATGCCTAATAAATTTGTCAATGGCTGTATTTCTTAATAAATTATAATTTATGTTTGAACACTTTTGTTTTTTATTAACTATGCAAGCTACAAGAAACGTGAGGTTTTCAAAGCTAAGTTGTATCGAGGCTAGTGTATTCTCTTTCCGGATTTCCATTCTCGCGGCAGAAAATTCCGTACAGCGCGGAGCGAAATCTGATAACGGTTGTCTCTGGGGGTTTAAGCGCGTCTAAGATGTTCCCGCTATCGAGTTTATACGATCGTCGAGCAGACTGTGTCGTCCCTTCAGATCGCGTGGCTGGGTGCGGGGGCGTTGAGAACCTCGTTAGATCGATCGGCGGAGTAGCGCGCGCTACGTCCAATTATCGTAATTCTCTTATCGAGTACCTCTTCCTTCAGCGGCTCACCGCCAAGTGGAGGAACTCGGAAAATGGCCTCTGAATAAATCAGCCAGGCCGAACTTCCCGATCCGGCTTCGTGATCGCGTGTAGAATTGACGCTTTCAGATGAGGGGACAGGGATTGGCATAAACTTTGGGAAGGAGGGGGGGAGGGACTGATTGTCCGTGACGAACTCATTCGGCCGATTTTACGGCCTTGTAACGTGCATCTCTCGCTTTACTGCCGCAACGTTCTCGGCGTTTATCGTGAATTTCACTTGCGCGTCGCGGAACTCGTTACGAAATGTTCCGGGAACACGTTATTATTACGGGAATGGAATATTGGGGCTATGTATTTCCATAGAATTTTCTCAAATTAATATTTCATTGTCGTGCGCGTTGTAGCAGCGCGTCTTTGCTGCGTTTTGCAGACAATCGAGACAGTTATCGGAGAATCACGATACGCTAATGTCTTTCGTTGAATTCGTTTATTCCTAATTTCTTTAAGCTATAATATTTGGAATGAAAACGACGATTTGCATAGATATCAATTCTCCTATCTCTTTATCTCTTATGCAAAAATTATTTCTCAAGTAGGTATATACTTAAATTTAAACCAACGCGTTTTTAAGTCAAACGTCAATGAAAAATCATTATATGGAATTTATGACAGATGGTGTAGTAAGTTTGCGAGCGAAAATATCGGTTTTGCACGCGTTCGAGATTAAAACATATTTCACTTTACGCGAGTAATATAGGGGCGGCCGCATTAAACAACCACCAGGAAGTTTGTATATCGGGAAATATCGACCTTGCGTGCAGCAACATTTTATCTTTGCGCCGATTCCAGCGAAATCATCGAGCTCCAAATTTTCGAGGATTTTAAACGCTCGTGCGACGCGCGAGCGGATCGGCCGCTATTTGAATCGGAAGCGCACCACCGCAGAGAGTTTGGGCGAACACGCGATAGGGTCGTGGTGACCATCGAGGGTGATTGGGACGAAGAGGCGAAGAGAGGGAGGGATGTACAGTTCGGTAACCTAACCCATATCGTGGATCGAGGGTGGAACGGGGCGGGTGGCGCGATCCACCCTCGCATTCGTCCATCGCGTCCGTACTAATCTGTGGTCCAGTCGTAAACCGTTTAATTCCGCACCGTGATAAACCGCGTCCGCCGTTTATTGCCTGCGCTACCCTGGCCACCGGTATCTCCTCCTCCCTCCCCCCCCCTCCCACCTTTACCCGTTGAAAAACCCATCCTCTGCCACCCTTGAAGGATCGTACGAGTCTCTACGTCCATGAGTTCATCCGGGTGAACGTAATTAATAGATATTATTTATTCGCGGTTTACGACTGTCTCACCGATAACACTCGGTATATGACGAATCAATGGAGGAATCGGATGACTGCGCTTATACGATTTCTACGAATGTCAGCTTTGAATAGATAACGATCATTTTTTGCAGCGCACTTGTCAGATACGACTCAAGTAGATCTCTCGTTTGATCCTTCCATTTTTACGCGAGAAATACTCGGGATAGAAAGAGGTCGCGGTGAATGGCGAAATGTCCAAGGGGAAATTTTCATGCCGCCTTTTAATCCTCTTTGTGAGTTTCACGATGGGCAAAGGAGTTTTTTTTTAACTACAACGGAGAGAGGATTAAAGATCGGTCAACGCCAGTGGCCGTGGTATATATGTATTTTAATTGTGCTTTATCAACGCTCGCTATTGCGCTGTATTTTCCGATTAGCCGAATATATTATCGTTGTTCGTCGTGTTTCTGCAAACGACACTATAATATTTTCCAAAACGTTTATTTTACGAAGGCTTATAGTAAGCTTTACGGTTTTCGAGATTAAATCCAACTAGTTACTCGTGCATGGAGCTTCAACGTTGCGTTCGATTCGCAATTTACGCTTCTTTCTATTCAGGTATTGCCTATTTAATGCCATCGGAGACATCTATCAATTTAATTGGCCAATGTTCATTCCACTGAGGATGGCCTATAAACCGTCGATGTATTGCTAACGAGACGTAACGCGGGGTAGTTTGGTTTCCCTGGGTCCAGCCGTGATTGCATATGTATTGCATACTCTGAGCGAAGTGAGAGAATGAACAAAGAGAGAAAGAGAAGAAGAGAGAGAGAGAGAGAGAGAGAGAGAGAGAGAGAGAGGACCAAGGCTACTGGCTACTGTTAATCAGTTTAGAGTTTATGTCCCTCCATAAACCCAGACGGCCCGGGTCTAACTGTCATTAATAAAACCCCCGTTGATAACTCGAAAAGACGCAAGATACACTGGACGAATAACATCGTCGTCGTCTTCGTCGTTGCTGAACAGTTCTCATGATCGCAATCCGTATATGTATATGTTTCTGGTACACATGGAACTTATTATTTCGCACCGATGGGAGAAAGAGATTTACTGCCGAGATCTGCATTGCTCTCTTCAAAGTATAACAGCTTTTTTATATCCCGCAGCTCTCTTTTCTCTCTCTCTCTCTCTCTCTCTCTCTCTCTTTTTCTTTCTCTGTTAAATCAAGAGATAAAAAATCCAATAATAATCTCGGATAAATATCGGATATATTGATAATTTTGCGAGTTTTTTTTACCGAATCTTCTCGTTGAAACAAACGTACGTATATGACATAATGATTATTACGTATATGACATAAATCTTATTGCAGCGTCTCGAATGCGATATTAATAGTTTTATTTATAATTGCGTTTTACATTATCAAATTAGGTAGAAAGAATACACACACACACACACACACACACACACACACACACACACACACACACACACACACATACACATACTTATACATTTTTAATTTTACGAATATTTTTATATATGTGTTATAAATTATTGCGAATTATAACACGGTATGAAAAAGAGATGGTACTTTTAATTATAAACGTATGATAGCCGGCCATATCGTGATATCGTGGGCTCTCACACATTTTACAGGATTAAAGCTCAGGCATATCGGCATTTGCGCGCGTGCAGCTGACTGATACATTTCGAGTTTTAACGATGATCCGGGCAATAACTTCGGGCTTAACCGTGGCATGAATTGTGGCTTTCGCTCGATCACCAATCATTGTTTATGTCTCTGGTAATTAACTAATGTTCTTCCCTATGCAAATTACGCGCCGTTTCGTGTTTCCGCGTTTCGATACGTTATATTTGGAATGAATTGTGCGAAGGCCGAAAGAGTACATTTCCGAAACACATTGGGAAATAATGTAATTTCTGTGGTTATCCACGATATGCGAAATATATTTGCTTAATGTTACTGTTAATAAATTTCTTTCGTGCGTGAAAAATTTAGTAGAAATTTGACATTTTATTACATTTTTGTTGGAAGCAATATTGAATTTTAGTTACAATTAAATTATATAAAAACATGAAATCTTTGTTTCGCTATTTAATAATTTGCTTATATACGTATATAATTGAGTTACAATCTTGATAGCTGTCATACAAGTAACGATTGCAATTTCTATAACAACATAAGCATCCCTTAATCATTTTCACGCCCTTCTCTTGTCCTTTCCCCCGGTCTAGTATACTTTTCTTGACAAGCATTTGCATCGCCAGGAGGTAACGGCGACAATGATGCGCTGTATAATAATTATTACGATCGGGAGGCCGTGGGGCATGCAGCTTCGTATATGTATTGTAGTTGCGTAGCTTGTGCGTAAAGGCGGGAACGCGATAAGATCAAATGCGTGTCTCCGCGAGCACCCTCCTGTCGCCGTCTACGCGTGAGACACGCTACACGCCTTATAATGCGTGCTGCGTGCACGTACGAACGATCCTCTTTCTTTTAGACGTGCGAGGACGGTTGCGTGCACGCAGACTGACCTTCGCAACAGCGCGTATTCCAAGTACAGTGTTTCTCAAATCTCTTTTTAATCATTTGCTGCAACCAGGAAGATATTTAGCTCTCTAGATCCTCGAGTGTGTTTGAAAATATCCAGAAGAATTTTCTGAAAATATTTTCAACTAAAATATTTGACAAATAATTGACAAGCGCAACGTTACGTAAGCTTTGAATCGCCTTTTTAAGGCGCACGTTAAAATTTGAGAAACACTGCGCAAGCATCAAAGAGCCCCGCGGCTACTCGTTCAAATTGCGCCACTTTCAATTAGGTTCGAGGGCGAATCATCGTGATAACGAGTGTCATTCGTGCCGGTTTCCTTCGAAGCTGCTATTAATTCTACAGTCATTACTTTGTTTTATATTGCAAAAGTTTTTCATGCTTTGCATACGCATCTATTGTTCATGCATCGGAATGATTCATATTTACTTATCTCATTTTAATGCTTACGAGATTTGATGTTTTATTTATCTCTTGGGAATTCCCTTGCTTATTAATTACGTTATTATTTTCCACCGTTCACCTGAGAACTTATTATTGATTTTCGATTAGTCACACTTAAAAAGTCGAACAAGGCGAATACCATGACGAAGTTTGTCGTAGTATATCGACGTAAAGCTGCTCGTGGATGTATTACGGCGGCAGCATGATCCATTATAGCCGTAGGAGAAGGTAATGTGGCATTAGCACGCGTAAAAGGGCGCGCTGACCTATCCCACTGACGGAGGTCGTACGAAGTTCGAACGAAAGGGGAAAAGGTAATGGGCGGAGGCGCCAGCCCTCTCTCGTCTGTCATCGTTGGCACAGTTAATTACCGTGGAATATGATTTCACGGAACAAAGATGCCCGAATCACGGGAGTACGCATTCGCGCACTTATCGCGGACCGTGTAATCGGCGCAGTTACATGTATGTAACCCGTCCGAATGAGTTACGTTTTAATGGCTACCCCGTGATGATTATCTCGCGTCGGTACATTTATTGCAGAAATTGAAATCTTATCGTGGATCTTGATGACTATCATTACGCCCTCCACAAAGGAATATATAAATTTTATCGTAAATTAAACACTTTTGAAAGAAAGATGGATGCACTTTATTCTGTAAAATGTGTTGGAATACTTACGATATTAATTGTTGATTTTTGTAGCATTATTAACCTTTATTAACCCTTATTCCGTTTACTGATGGATTATTTTTGTCTGTGATTTTCTAACAATGTCAATTTCTCGAAAACAAATAATTATAAAATAATATATTTAAGTAAATTATTTTTCAAATTTATTGTTTTAGTCTTTATTTATATACATTTTTTCAGATTTTTTAAAACACTTTTATATATTAATAAACTTATCGAAAATACGCTGACCCACCTGTACAGTTAGAAGGTGCCAAAAATAACAATACGGAGTAAGGGTTAATTATACATTACATGGTGAAATAGAATATTTTACCACCATAAACTCACGTTTGTCTCTCTCGTCTATATATACATATATAAAGAAAACTAGACGGACTGGCTGGCACCATCGGGGTGCAGTTTTCGTTGCACGAACAGCGAGGTATATGAAATTCGTTTCCTCACGGACTTTGAATTGGGATATTATTCAAAGTGTTTCGCGCGATTTCAGTTCTTTCTTTCTCTAGTTTTTGCCTCTTTTACATTTCCTTTTTATTGAACGTCAGAAATTTCGATGCTTCAATGCATAATTACAATTTTATTATTTTTATTTAATTTTTTTTGTATGTATACATATATAGATATGTATTTTAATAAAAAATTAAAAGTGTAATCAAAAGATGCATACACATATTTATCATGATTAAACTCATTATCAAACAAAACCAAACAACTTTATTATTTGCTAGTGTTTTACTAATTTATAAATGAGTTAAAAATATTCATTTTACTTAGTAATATATTATTTATTTATTCTTAATCCTTGCCTTTCGGCTTAGAATGGCTTCTACTTACATGTTTTACATATAACCATTTACATATCTTGAATTCTATAAACCATATGAGTACACTTACTAATTCTATCAAATATAATCCAAAAATATATCCCATAAAATAAAATAAAATAAACTGAAATGAACTGAATAACTCCATAAAAATATAGAAAATATAATAAATATAATATATATATTAATATAAAAACATCTAAATATAAATATAAATATCTATATATACAAACACATATATACATAAATTATATAATCTATAATTTCTTGAAACAAAACCTGTCAATCTATTTTTATCCAGAATTTTAAGTTAAAAAAAAACTCCAAATTAAAATCAGAAATTACAATTATTTAATAATATACATGATCGCATTTTATGCATACGATTCATTTATCATTGATGTGTAAATTGTACGGTTTATTCCTTTCCCGATTATATCATATTTACTAGACGTTATCTTCGTTATTTGCGTCGGAGCCGTGCCGGAGCGAACGCGACTGTTAAATTTCCGAGGAGTGCAATATGCGAGAGTATTCTGGCGATTCTGGAGAATGTTGGTTGATATGCCACGATCATTTGTTAGTGACGTATGTATATGCTCTCGCGTGCATGTACATATGAAGGAAAGCGGGACGAGAGCGGGCCGAAAACTTTTATGACTTTTAATCAGACGAACAGCCAGGCCGAGTGCCGTGATGCGAGTTCATTTGCGCTAATGAAATCAGTGTTATCTCCTCCCGAGGCTCGTATTGCGCCAACTGCTATTCCGCGCAGAACTGTATTATAAACCGTAATGGCTGTTGTCCAAGTGCCTCGTAAGTCTGCACGAAAGAGAGAGGAGAAATGGCTGTGCATGGAGTATGCTCTATGTCTAATAATAATAATAATAATAATAATAATGCTATGCGACAATACTATTTCATTAGAATCGCGTTGTTATTAAAATTAGAATATTATGACGAGGTGACTTCTCGTGCATTTTATTGCGATAAATAGCAAAAAGAAGATGTAACTATATAATCATCTTCAATTATATCTAGTTCTCATTATTCCGTGATAATTTGAATTTGTTTATCTCGTATTTAATTTTTTTTTTCAATAACAATTTCTTACATGTTACAATAAAATATATACATAGCATATAAATCGATGATACTGACATTAAGAATCAATCAAAGATAAATTAAGCAAGTTATCAGCTTTATCAAATTCGAAAAAATATAATATACTTTTGTATGTAGTAAAAATGTTGCAAAAACTGAGTGTGAAAAAAAAATTTTGTGCGAAACATAAAGTTCGAAATGTTATTGCTAAAATAATTGTAGGAATAATTTTGAAATCTTTTTTCGCATTTTAATGTAGGCTATCTACATAAGATTAGTTTAATTAATGCTTCATTAGAGTGACAGTTTACGAGATGTAAAAAAGAGATTCGTATCTGGATCCCATTGTGCTAATTTTGTCGCTAAATGTAATGCAAAGGCTTTGATGGATAAACAAGCAATGGTCTCATTTATTTAAATTTACTTCGAAATATCATTAATATTCTTGCAGGTTGTGATATAATAGTTCTTTTTTTAATTTGTACATTGTGTTGTTTCCTAATAATTATACGTGATTACGATACAAAGATTTATAACGTCATCAGCAAAGGTAGCTTAGTCTTGACATTTGAATGTATCTACCATCGGTATTCTCTTACGGAAATCCGTGACGGTATCGCAGCAGGGATAAGTCATGCGCTTACGTGACCGCGGACAGTGAATTAACGGCAAAGCGATTTTGCGGCATTATATCGTCGGCTACTTGGCAAATGGAGACGGCATTATCTCGCGGCACGTTGGATAATCAAACGGAGTACCTGTGCGGCGAATATTTCAAAGTTCCAAGTTCGAGCTACTATTTTCCTCGACGTCGTCTATCCGTGTGGCATGTCACGAAGTATGTATTATTATCACGCTCGTTCTCGTCGTCGTCGCAGACGAATTTCGCTTTAATAATTCTGCTCGTTTTCTACCTTTCGTATGACGAAGTGTCTCAACTTTCGGCCGGTGATTAGCATTGTATGTTCCGCGTGGAAACGTTTCAAATTAAACGTCGACGCACCTGAGCTTTGAGAGCTCTACGACGTGTGAAAGATTGCGAGTGACGCAATCAATTATTTCTATATTTTATGGTCGTGCGCGCTTAAGCCATTAGAGATTGTAAAATGAAATATTTTATTAATACGATATTTCAAACATTTTTTTTTTTTTTACAGAAAATCCAAACTTATTTTTATAGAAATATTTAAGAATTAAGTTTTATTTTTATATTGAATATATTTTACTTAAAGCATGAATCTTTAAATGATGTAAGTTTTTATTTTTCTTTTTTTAATTTTGAGGATATATAATTTTTAAAGAAAATTCAAGATATTTTTCATAAATCTCATGTTTTATCTACTCAATCATCGGCCACGTTACTTTAGCTATTGAAAGACTATTTATAAAATATACAAGGTCTGAAAAAAAAGTTGTACGAGACGGTTGCAAGGATGCGGTATTTCTATTTCATCAATGAATTAAAAACCTACAGTCCTTACGTTTTCCCACAGAACACACTTCGTATAAAAAAGATCGTAGTAATAATAGGTTACCGTCAGGACTCGCTTCTCTAGCCACGTCTATTCAACCTGTCGTTCGCGTTTTGCGGTCGCTATTGTGATTTGCAATGGTAACCCTTCGTACATCCTGTCTATTGTCGCGAAAAACGTTTGCTTACGCTCCTACCGCATCCTCCTTTTCTGCATGTCCCTCCTATTTTCATCGTTTCTTAGCACTTATTGTGTAATTCTTTATACATATATATCTCTTCAATTCTTTCTCCAATAGAGATTATATCGCAAAACGTTGCACGTATGCAAATATTTCGTGTACAAAAAATTTAACCCTCAAACTGAACACGTGGGTCTTTCGTTTTCGTGTCATTTTTAATCTATTGTCTTAAAAAGATATTAATAAAATTTCGAGGTTGGAAACTTGTCCAAAAAAAAAAAAGTTTATGTCAAAAGGGACTTATAACTGAAAGGAAAATTTAAACAGTTCATTCAGTGCAAAGTGCTGGCGAATCTAAATCTGAAGCGGACACAAATGGCTCACGTATTCGCTTTATGTATATTAAATAAGAAAGGGTAAATAAGTAAATATTTTTTTAAATATTGTTTTTTTTTGCTGTTAATCGTTTTTTATAAAATTAAGTTATAATTTTAATGATAATCTCCCTAAAAAAGAAACAAATTTCTTTAATTCCTATTATGTTCATTTATTTTCATACTAAAAGTATCTTTTGTTAATGATAACGAGCAACAAACAGGGGTTGTATCTATTAATCAATTTTTATACTGTAGATTGTAATGTAAATTATATTTTGTTTTCACTTTTCTTTCAAATAAATTACCTGAAGATTAAAAAAATATTTCCTCGGAAAATGCCATTATTTTCTGAGAAAATAGAATAATTGTCTTTTTTGGAAGGTAAAAATTCTCATAAAATAAACTTTTTATTCTGTTTGATCATCGAAAAAAATTGTTACATGAAAATATAAAACTTTTCGTAGAATGTATTGCAATCTTCTTTAGTTGAATCTTTAGGAAGTAACGTATCGTAGGCGTGTTATGCGTGGAGTAAATAGACTGTGTAAGTAATAGTTATCTCAGGTCAGTTCTGTGGTTCGTTCAGTAATCAGAACGGAACAAATTGGAAACAATTATCAAGTCTTGCGGGGCGGTTCTATTTTGGTTCTTCATTGTATAGTAGACGACATATGGTTGACGGTTTACCACTACTTTGTGCACAACTTACTTAAATACCGTGAAACTCTTTCTTCGCTCGCACTGAGGGCAGCAAAGGTGGCAGGAAGGAAGGAAGCTACGAGAATACGATAAGTAGTACGTAAGTCGTCTCTATTCCTTTGCTACTTTCTTCGTGCGGATGTTTGATTATAGGTTCCGGAATACACAAATTGTACTTCTTTCTTGTTAGTCTCAGAGAGCTTTTAACTTCCGTTCCTCCATTCGCAACATTATTATATATGATTCGTTTTAAATATCAGGTCTTGAAATATCAGAATTAACCCTCAAACTGAACACGTTTTTTTGACACCGTAATCCTGAACGCGTGGGTAGCACTTTGCACTGAATGAACTGTTTAAATTGTCCTTTCAGTTATAAGTTCCTTTTGACACAAATTTTTTTTTTGAATAAGTTTCCAACCTTGAGATTTTATTAATATTTTTTTAAAACAATGGATTAAAAATGGCACGGACACGAAAGGTTCACGTGTTCAGTTTGAGGGTTAATATATACATTTAAGTAGAAGAAAATTAATTAATTTTGAGTCTGCAGTGATATAAATAATAATTGTATTATTAGTTGCATAATCAGCAGTAGAGTATTGACCGAATAATTCGCAACTACGCACTACGCATACGCGTCAGCCACGACAATCTGGAAAGTGGTTAAGCATTAAAGCCAAAATTCCTAGCTAACTGCGTTGGCGGTAACGTCAACGACGCCTCGAGGCGGTGCAGTTGCAGACGGGCTGCAGCGAGATAGGCTAACGTCATAGGCCGTCCCGGGGGTGCAACTATGCCTTTGGCTTTGATGTTACCCACAGTTACGTCACGTGATCGTCCGCTATATCGCAGTTAATGGCCGAGGCCGTATAGAAACGCAGCATTATCGGGGGGGGGGGAGGGGGAGTTTAAAGGGAATCAGTAGGAGAGGATAGGTCGCGGAGAGAGATCCATCCGGCGAGATGGAAGTCCTGGACAGGTTCCCGGATGCTTCGTGGCGCCTACGGCTAGCGAGACACATTCGTGCTGCACCGACCGACGCATTGGCGAAATGCAATTATCCGCGACGAATTAACCGCTCGCGTCTGTGAACGATGCCGCCGCATATACGGATCACGTTCGAGATGCCGTTCGTGCTGCCGCACGAGGAGGCGACAGAGAGAAAATCATATATAAATTGTAAAGTTATTTTTACACTAATTAAGCGGCAAACCTGAATAAGAAACCATTAGCTATTCAATTAAATTTTATAGGATGCGAATGAAATAAGATTAATTAAATAGAGAGAGAGAGAGAGAGAGAGAGATATCCTCTGCACTCAAAAAAATGATCTTGCAACTTCAAGAAAAATTTTCTAGGTGTAAACAATTAACTGAAACAGATAAATTATTAGCAACTACTGTGACACTGCATATATTTTTCACTTAATCAATTTAAATGTCAGAGACAGAATTGATATATGTACCATTAGTGTAATTTAAACAGAAAATTTGTCTGCGATGCCTATCTTTAAGGCCTACTGTCAAGGACAATTGTATTTGTGATTAATATTTGGCAATGGGATCTAAATTTTCTGGAGGTATTGCTAGAATATTGCTGCTACAAATTCTATAGCAAAATATTTTGTTGAGTGTGTATTGTACTTGGTACAGACACTATGTTCGTTTACTTATTTTATTATTTATTAATCCACAAATATTTACGTACTAATAACAAATATCATATCTATAAAAAATAAGTCTTGTAATCGAATATTTTAGAAACTGCAAATAAATTGTTTACTACGGCATACTATAATACATATGCGTTCTACATATGGCATGTTCTAGTCTTCTGAAACAGGTGATAGTATCTCACGTGTGCGCCTTAAGTGCTAATTTCGTGGGCGTTACATTTCCCACGTTTGACACGGCGAATCCTCGGGAGATTCCGCGCGTCCACGTCGACGTCTACGCGCAACGGCGTACATAATTCTGGATTTAGTGTCGCGTTAGGCCGTCTGAGTTTGAGGATCCTAGTCCCCCGAGTAGCGCGAGATACCGCATGGCCGGCCGTGTAGCGTGATTTGTGGACGTCAATACGGGGGTTATGCGTGACGTATCTCACCGATCATAATTACATCCTGTTACTGGAGATCCCAGCGTTAGTTCCTCTCCTTCCTTCCTTCCTTCCTTCCTCCTACATGTACTCGCTCTTCGCGATGACATCCTCCAGGAATTACTGATTTATCGACTTTCAAAGAAACGGCTCAATCTTTCGTTGTTTTGTTGACAAAGCTTAGTTTATTTGATTTTGTCGCGAAATTATTCGAGAATATTACATCTTGCACCATTCAATAGCTTCGATTATTAATTTCTAATTAACTGACTGATTAATAGATATTTCTTGTGAAGATAAGATAAATTCTATATTATAAACGATTTGATAAATGAGTTGATTTTATAAATGGTGTATTAGAAGAGCGCGTCATTAATCAAAATATATAAAGATATATTAAGATATCAAGATATATACAAATATATAAAGATATATTTTTATGTAAATTTGTGCCTCCTATATATTCTATATATACTCTCACTTATCATACGTTTTATTGCTCAAATTATTGCGAGCTTTTTTTCTTGAATAGTGACATATGATATTGAAACGGACGCAGTTTAATTTCCATCAAGAGAAACTGCTAGATACTTGTTCCGAATGTATTTCGATATTTCCCAAGGCACTTTTTCCGGTGTTCTTTGAGACGGAAGTCATAATCTTACGCGGCTGACAGGTAATAGCCGAATGGCATTGTCGCTACCCTTTGGTCCGCGTATGCGCGACTATTATGTTATTTTTTTATTTTTCTTGCCGTCACGTTAATAGCGACAACACTGTCAGTAAATCATACCTAGACCCGTGAACCTAGCGCGAGGCTATTAGTATAAATACGGTTATAATACAGGCTCCAGGGGTTGAAAAGGGTATAAACAGCTAGTAAATCACGACCTGCGACCCTCCGGCAGCAGGGGTCTGCCACCGACTCGAAATCAGGGCGAACGTTTAGCGCTCTTAATAGCGACTGAGTCTTTTCTAATCGGCCGTTTTTGCTCGCCTGCTGCTCTCGCAGGTGGTCGCGTCGCGCGCTGACGCTTTGCTGCGTGCGTTAATATTAAACGAATTATATAAACATAATCATTTCAACGCGAGGGTGCAAGCAAAACAATAAGAAAATTTAGAATTAATAATATCAATCTCTTTATTTTTTTCTCTACACGCATTTAAATCAGTGATAATTTCTACCATCGTAGTGTTTGCTTTCCAACTTTTCCTGTCTTTATGAAGTAAAATAAAATAGTGTCCCTGTGCATTATGACTCTGAAAAATACCAAACTACCGGTGGCTGTAGCTGCAATCGAAAGAATCGAGGCAGGTGACAGGAGTCGCATCCCGTACGAGTCTCTCACGAGGACGGATCTCCGGCGAATTAATCCGCCATTAATATCCGCGCGCCGGGGCGGAAGAGCCGGTCGAGTGTGTAAAGCTTCTCTAAACAAGCAGTTCTAACAAATGGCATGCCCGTCTCCGCGTCTTCCGTGCGCGCTCCTAATGCCGCGGCCATATATGCATACGACTGGACGGTGATTAATGCCGGCGCGGAGGGTCAAGATCCTCGTCGATTAATCAAATTAAGGGTGGAAGCGCGAGATAAAACTCGCGCCGCTGGAAAAGTCCGGCCGATGAGAAATCGTCGTCCGTCCGATATCGCCTGTCGTTGCTGCGACCGTTGAAAGAGGGAAGACTCTCCCGTCGTGGGGTCCTGGAAGGGTAGAATCGCGCGAGTGTTGAAAAATGACGGACATGACTTATCTATATCGAGGATTGCGTTCCGGCAGCCGTTTGAGAAGAGGCGTGACCACCGGCTCCACGCTCTTCGAGCTGGGACCGAGCTGGAAACTGGACCCTCTGGTCTCGAGAAGGTAGAGGGGCTTAAGATCTCGAATGTAAACGGAAATGTGAAATATAGTCTCGATATAATCTACCCGGGTTAGTCTGTTCATCGTTTTCCCCGGGGCCCAGGTTGGCCGCTCATCGCATTACCGCGCAAACAGGTAAACGCCTCTGATGAGGATCAAATACGGCGTCTCTACGTAATTGAATTTACGGGGAATGCTCTCTCAATACCATCGACGAACGGTTGTACGGATGATTATAGATGAACCTCTTTCGTAGCGTCCGGCATCCCCGCGATTATTACCGCGTCGTGGATCGGGTCCCTCAAAACGATCAGTTAAGTTTCGCGCACGAATTCATATCTCGCGCATCGTTTGTCTCGAACAGAAGCTCGCAGGCATTCGTCGGGGACGTTTGAAGCGATGAGCTACGGAGCGAGAGAAAGAGGGAGAAGAGGGTTCGCCGAGTTCAGAGGACGATTGCTGTGCGTGTGAAGGTGGGAGAGAAACGTGCACGCGTGCAAGAAAGATAGAAAGAGAGAGAAAGAGAGAGAGAGAGAGAGAGAGAGAGAGCGGCCCTGTATATTCGCAAACACGCAAATTTCAAAAGGCACTCGACTATGTGATGTCGTGGCAGGCATGAGCGACGTGGGGCTCTCCGACGACGTATGCAAATACAGATCGAGCATGATAAATTGCTCTTGTCAAGCCACCCGGTATTTCGCACGAGCCTATAGAAACCCGTTTACCACCGAGAGATACGGATTCCGCATATAATCTTGTCGACGGTTGAAGCAGCGCCGCGACGTGTCGCGTCGGACGAAACTTTCGCGTGCGTTTTAGTCGGCGCCGTCGCCGACGACGACGATGACGACGCATCTAGCTATACCTCCGGCGCCATTATCGTTCACTACCGTCGCCGCCGCCGCCGTCGTCGTCGTCGTCGTCGTCGTCGTCGTCGTCGCTGCGAATTTTAATGGAATAGTTGCGTTGTCGCCGCGGAACGATACCGCGGCTCGCGATTTGTCATGCCGGTAGAAACGCCGACGATCGTTCCGTCTCCTTCGCGACGACGATTTCATTCGAGGAAAGCTCTCACGTGGCACGAATGAAATTAAGCGATAGTACTCTGAGAAAATTTTCTTTTCTTCTCTTTGTTATGTCCTCATATGATTCTTATTTATCTTATTTCAATTATTATGATTTCACGAAAAAAGATTTTTAAATTTTCGAATTTTCAATGATTTATTTACTTTTCGGAAACGAAGAGAGTAGGGTAAACTAGAGTATGATGGCCATAGGCTGTAATTTTTTCAATAATTGCTTTTTTAATCATTATCAAAGATAATCGATATTTAGAGTAGTTTATTTGCGTACATTGTTCGAAATAACGATATTGTGAATTTTATATATTTTTTTATTTTTGACTACCTGCAAAGTTTTTCATTTGTCCACTAAAAACTCGTCGAATAAATTATAGTTAAGCTATCGTAATCAACGTTAGACATATTATAAAACTATGTAAATTGTTATATGACCTACAATTTTTAATTTCGTTTTCACTATTTTTTTATAAATATTATGACCATCTTTTCCTTAAAAAGTTGGGTAAGATGGCCAATGTTTATGTTGTACTATTTTGATAATATAAAATTTCTATTAAATATTTTCCTTTTAATTTCGATAATATTACGTAATTTAAGCTTCAGTGAAGATAATATGTCAAACATTATTGAAAAATAACAAAAATAAAAGTATGTTTTTTGCATTTTAAAAAACTATGGCCATCTGATCCGAGTTTACCCTATCTTAAAATTAGATTTTAAGTCATTTTTTTCAATGTCGGTGATTATTGAGTTTTATTTCTACACTAACTTCTACACGAGCATTTCGACTAGCAAATAATGCGAAGCAGATCTAGTCGACAGCTGAGATTTAGGGATGACTGCGATATTACTTTTCCTTTATGATTGTACCGAGCTATTAACAATGTACGAACTTGAAAAGACTCGTGACATTATTTCGACGGAGAGGATCAGTCTCTATCTCTACCGGTCTCGAAAGAAAGCACATCGACACTCGGCTCTTAGACGTGGATTTCGCGTCTAAATCGTCTCATTACAAGATTTCGTAGGGGGTCTCGGCGCATCTGCATCAGACGCAGCATGAAACCGGTTCGCCAACCTCGTATCAACCTACTAAAATGTTTTTTTTTTTTCATGGCGATTTATTGCTCGTCACGTTATATGAAAGGTGTCGTCAACGAGCTCGGTTTGAAAATTGTTCTAAATGTAACGGCGAACATATGATAACCTAACCGGTTCTCGTGATAATCTCAATGTTAAATACATTAGTATCATCTTTTGCCTTTTCTTTATCGCAAGTATCGATAGCAACTTAATTTGCTGTTGTAAGTAGCGATATTTTTTGTCCTTCGCATAAAAAGAACACATATATATATATATATATATATAATAGGTATAATTTATTTTGGGTTATTAATTACGGCGAATTTTTTTATGTCAAATTTAATTTTACATTTCTTGTATGAAATATTGTATACATTAATGCTTTTACATAATATATAAGCTTATGTCAATTTAATGCATATATGTACATATATACATATCATTACCGCGCATTAAGATAATAAATAAAATATTCGCTAATAGAACGCCGTATTTTCGCGCTCATACATTTGCTTCCCCTTTCGCATTATATTACTGTCGATGTCAGTACGAGAGAGATGGAGAGAGAAGGAAATTTCAATTATCCGTATGTTTTAGATCATATATCTATTTAATTTGTCTATCTCTATGGCTGGATTATTATATATTCCTTTTAATGCAAGGAACACAATCAATCCACTATTAAATATTGTACATACATATCTCTGTTGATTTTCTTATGTAAATATATTCTCGCGTATATGTATAGTAGCCAATAATATTAAAACATGAAACGGCGCAATAATTCTCAATATCGCGCAACTGCAATAACGGAAAATTCGATATACGTCGTACTCATTGACATGACATATTGCATTCCGTCGAAAGGTGTTCTCTATTCAGTAGCAATCGTGTAGAAGTGGAGGATATATGCGAAATATTAAATCCGCGTTCCCTTTCGCGATAGTCGCTCATCGTCATCTGTTCCGAAAGGTTACGATCATCGCGATAGGGAGCTCGAAAGATGATGAGCTACAACGAGAGCGAATCGTACAATCGATTCGTCGGAGGCACCAACGCCGTGCCTTTAAACCGAATCACATTCTACGCATTTTCCCACTCAATCCACTCTGCCTCTTTTCCTTTGACCAAACTGCTTTTCACATTGCTCCGACGAGTGTTTTCGCTCGATGGGATTCGGTTTTCGAAAGCATCGTTTCGCGTTCAACTCGATCGGAGGGATGAAAAGGACGGTTCGCTTGCAACTAATGATGGTCATCTAGCCGATGACCAGAGAACATTACGTTACCGAATAATCCTAGAGAGACTAGGATCTGATGATATTAAATTCTCAACTGTATGTTTCAGTGCAACTCTCTTAAGTGAAGTAAATCAACATGAAAAAATATCGCGCGAAAAATATCTGTTAGAAAATTCGAAAGTATATTCAATTATGTCAAAGTGGAATTTATTCATAATCGGCATAAAGTATGCGAAATACGTTTATGAATATTTATGGAGCAGCATTTGATTTTTTACAGCACCTCTATTTTATTATGTGATGTTAATATCGATAGATGCACCTGTTGGTTTCTCACAACAGAGGGTTTGTAAAGTTAAAATCGATAAACTGATAAGACCCACTTCAACTAGGGCAGATTCATCGAGGATTTTAATATCGATGCGATTAAACTGATTTTAAAATCACGATTAAAATGTGGAAATTTCACACAGAAAAATATAAAATATTAATTTAAATATATATTTTTTTATTTTATATATCTATATATATATATATAATATCGATTTCTTTTAATCTCAGATTAGCACAACACTCATAATATGAATCGATTTACACATTTTGCATTGTATTTAAATCTTACAATTGCTCTGCATATAACTTTCGTGTAACTCATGTTGAAAATAAAATGCTAAAACAAATATAGCGAACCGACATTGCGGCACAATGACAATTTCACCTCGCACAGATTTTAGAAGAGAATAATTACCTCGCATCGTGCACATCTCATTGCGTGGCGTTGCTCCAACCTAGCGGAAGCATATGCACTATTATTGAATAATGCAGCGGCGAGCGGATGTAGCGCACGCACATTGGATGCTGCAAGGTACAGCAACGCGAAGCCGCGAGAGCGTACGCTCTTTTGCGTCGCGCCGCGCAGAAGGAGGAGGAGTGCATTCATCGGGGGTGGGGTGACGGGGAGAGGAAGGGAGAAGGGGAGTGAGGAGGGAGACGCAATATCCGGAGGACCGCGTTTCACCGTATGTCTCTCCCTCTCCCGTTTGCCTCTTTTTTTCCACACAGCCCTCTCCGTTCCCTACGGGAACGCCAGGCGCAGGACGTTGACCTGACCTGGTGAAACACATACGAGGGTAGTCCTTACGCGGACTCTGAACCGTATTGCGCACACCGTTCAGAGACGAGAGGATATTACAGAGACTTCTTTGCGACACAGTGAGGGGTAGGCGGTGATGAGCGTATGGTAATGCGAAAGTACAGAGGGTGAGAGACCCATACACGAGAGGAGGCAACGTATACGCATTAGGCTGTCTTTCTTTTCTCTCGTTATATAGTGCTCGCGGAACGTCGTTTATTCGCACCGCGGGCGATCTTCTCTCTCTCTCTCTCTCTCTTTTTCATTGAATGCGTTCTCTCCTCTTCCATTCTACCCTCGCCACTCTCGCGAAGCATCGTTCATTCGCACCCCGCGCTCTCGGGAATATGGGACGTGCGTAAGCCTGGTAACGAGTCACGGTGATGTACGTCCCGCGCGCGCGCGCGCGAGCTCGGTGATATATATAGCATAATGGCGCGATAACACGTCGCGTGATTAAATTTTTCTCATTCCGGGGAAAGTACAATTTTTTGTTAAAACTATTACAAATAGGTGTGTATCGGAAATTCTACACACAATGCGCTGCAAAATTCGTATATGATTTATGCGTTCTATTACTCATAACTGCCGCGTGTGCCGCCGGGCTTTGAACCTTGCTGACATTTCAGAAGAGCACGAAGAGGAAGTGCTCAAATGAATAATTTAATGGCGATCAAATAGTGATGGGTTGAAGAAGTTTACTCTGGGTCGCGTTCAAACTATATATCTTTTTTCGCACACTACACTTTTTATTATTTTTATTTTTTTTATATATAATCGTTTATACACGTTTTTATATTATCTCTCTAAATTTTATAAGATTTCAGTTTTAAAATATGTATGTATATATATATATGTATATATTTTTATATTATCAACAAATATAGTTTATCTCTATATTTAAATCAAAGAATTACAACTCGTGTATTTTTACGTATATTCTTGGTGTATCTTTTATAAAATAAAAGAAACGAAGAACTGCCAAAGAACAGAAACCGAATACTTTAAAATTGATATCGGAGAAAAAAATCGTCATCGCTGAAATCAAAATACGACGATATGTCAGAATTTGCGCTCAGCCGAGCGCATTGACCCGGTCAATCCGGCTGCTGCGATGAATACGCATGTAAGTGTAGTCTTATGCAATACGCTAGAAAGGGTTGGTGGTGTATGCACGGCGCGATGGTTGGAGAGGTCCGGGATAATGTTGAACTCGCGTTGGGTAGGCAAAGGTACAGAGAGATCGTAGCCGAGAGCGTGCGATGGGAAACGCATAATATAGAGAAGGGGAGGGCAACGTTGCATTATGAATACGCCACTATTCACCCCGCTTATTACTTCCTACATACCGGCCCTCTCTCTTATTCAGGTACGCACGAAACGTACGCACGAGTCGTCACATAGTACATACGCGCGCGCGCGCGCGCGCGTACATGCGTAGTTTTGTTCCCAAAGAATAGTCGATTGCGTGCGGCAACTTTGCGGGTAACCGAAACGAAATGAATAGATGCGGATGTATGCAGGAATGAAGAAAGAGAAAGAAAAAAATGACAAGCACACCGAGCCAGTCGAAATTTTTCGAATACTCGACCTAATTCCCTCTTTTTCGCCAAGTAAAAGGAAATGGTCACGTGGTTGCTAGTGCGCGACGGCACCTGCATCTTTCATAAGCGAACTAAGTCGACGCGTATACTCGTGGGACACGATAGTCTTATTTTACGATGAATAATAAATCGAGTGTCGCAGGTGTTAGCCGAAGGCGGTGTCAAAGATGGTTGATAGCCGAGGAAGATATATGTCGAGGCGTGTTGAATTTGATGCTCTGTTTCTGATTGAAGCAAAAATATCTTTAAGCGATTATAGGAGTTTAACGAAACAAAAAAAAAATATATATTTATTTGTTTAAGTGAAAATTACATATAATCTTAAAAAGTATTCTATTTTTTAAAATAATTTTAAGCATAATTAAATTATTTTATTTATCATCAATTTTAATATAAAATAATTTTTGTGTTTTGTTATTAATATATTTAATTATCTTAACAAAATTATATATTTCCTATTTCATAATAGTTATGTTTATCTGACTATTTTATATAAATATTGTGTATTATATAAATACTAAATCTTTTGGGAACATATGCATGTTATTAATATCATGCTTATAAAAAATGTATTTGAACGATCAACTTGAAACTATCATCTTCGGTCGACAAATATCTCGGACTGTGGCCTCGAACACCGGCGGGTGGCTCGTCGATTTCGAATTTAACACCGCAGCGGGAGGTGGAGCGAGCGAGATGAGAGGAGTCCATGGCGTAGGATTAACAACCGGATAATGAAGTCAGTGTTTCATGCCCTGTGAAATTGCGCTCACTCGGGCCGCCATTCGATTCTCGCTTTGATTGCGCCATGGGCGAAAGCACAATGGCTATAAACCGTCCAGCGTTGAGCACCATCGCTAGTAGCCCTCCTCTCCTTCCCTCTCCGCCCCTTTATTCAATGGAATTTTCAGGCTCGAGATTTTCCAGATTTTCCAACGCGCTCGTCAATGCTTTGAAAGCATTAGCCATTTTGCAATGTTCGACGTTCACGACTTCGTTTTATGAAATTAAAAGCTGAAACACGAACGTACAATTGACCGTTTCGACAGGAATCCTATTAATTCCTTCTGGCCATATTTTGTACCGGGAGTATTTAAATATATTTTTTTCTATATAAATTAAATTACATTTTTTATATAAGTAAATACATTGCAAGATAGATGAATATTTTTACTGCTTACGGAGTACGTCAAAATTGCAGAAAAAAGAGCGGTTTAATTTGGAATATATAATATTAAAATCTTTTAAAAGGAAACTATGAAGAATGCGCTGCTCAGAAAGAATATTAAAAAAAAAAAAAAAATAGTATTATACAGTATTTACAAAGTTATGTCATTTCATTGTTTTAACGATCATGAAGCATTGCTTCAAACAAAATGAAATAACACGCGTACACCGCCAAACTTGATCGAATTTTCTTTTAACTCTTCAGTTTGGCGGACGTTGCACTTTACAGGATTTTGTGCATCGAATTTTTCTGGATTTTCCGACGGCCGTCCACGCGCCGTTTTCGAGAAATGGCACCCGTTATTTCACCCTCGCAAACTTTCACAGTGTATTACCCCGTAGTAGGCCTTTCTCTCTCTCTGTATTTTTTAAAATTCGTGCTAACGCTATTACCGCGGACGTATACCGGCTGTTTTTGCAAGCCGACGCCCGGAAAAGATTTGCTCTCCCGCGTTGGATCGCATGACGCGCCTGCTCGCTGTCGCATTTAAACGCATAAACGAATTAACTCGAATTTCAATAATCCGTTTAGCTAGCGTTCGAAATTTTCGTCCCCTGGGCTGTTTCGGAAAACCGTCTGGCGTAAAGCAATTTTGTGTATCGTAAACAAAATTATACGGAACATAGTGATGCATTTCAGGGCGGGGCAGGGAGAGTTAAATATATGTGTATATATATATATATATATATATATATATATATATATATATATATATAGCTTTCTTTTTCTTTTTTTCTTACAGATTCTTATTCAATGTTGATTTAAAGAAGAGTTACGTTCACTATTTTTAACAGCACAAGGAACGATAATTTAATTTAATGATGAAACATACGAAACTTTGCGTATGCACTTTTCCACATCTAATCGTGATAGAACAGTGTGTGTATATATATATATAGAGAGAGAGAGAGAGAGAGAGAGAGATTCGAATAAACCCGATGAGGTATATCAAAAGTGTGGCTTTACAGATATTCGTTCGACGAATCGGACGGCTGCAATCACGTAGCTTTTACGCTATCGTCCCTCGCTGAAAAGCAAATGAGTGGCTGTTGGCCGCAGAGACGATGATGACGATGATGACGATGATCATCGTTATAGTGTCCCGATATATGATGATCGCTGAGCTGCAGCTCCAATGATTCACCGACACTCATTAGCTCCCGGCTATTCTCCCCACTCTCTTCTCCTTTATTCCCTCATTCTCTCACCCTTTATATCACGGCACTGTCTCCTCCGTCAATATGAGATAACGAACGGATCGCATGCTGCAATTGCAACTCTCACTTTCACGATTTATTATTTACGAAATTTAATCCTATCGGACGTTCATTAGAAGCAGCTTTAAAACTGATGAAATAAACAGAATGAATGTTTTCGTCTTGTTTGGCGGCAGCATAATCGAATGAAAGTATAAATCAAGCCCCGCGCAATCATCATCGTCCGATCCGACCCTCGGGCACAGTTGAGTAGGCGATCGTCTACCCACGTACACAACGATGATGATGACTATCATTGTAGCCCGAGCTGATGATCTCGTTAGAGTTTCGATGGTTTCTATCGTGGATGACGCATACAATGCAATGAGATATGGTGGTTGTTTTGAGTGGATAACAACATGGCGTCGGAAATATCTTTTTGAAAAGACTTTTTTAATAATTAATAGTCGTGATTAATATTGAAAAAAATAATATAACGTATATATAAAATGTTCCGAAACTAATGGATATGCTTTTAATAGTAAATTTTTAGCAAAAATATCTTCATTTTTTGTAAATTTATTTCATTATATTTCTTTCTAATTAAGCGTTAAATGAAAATTCTAGTAAAATAAATTCCAGATGAAATTAACTGAAGAATATAGTTTCGTTAATCTTTTAACTTAAAAAAAAATTTAGTTTGTTGTTTAGTTTCTCTATTGTTTACAACTTGAAAGTTATTGATATCCCGATAATTGCCAAGGATAAATCATCTTCAAAAGGAAAATGTCATTAAAAAAGCAAATTCGATGCTATTCTGTATGTAACATAATGCAACAAAGATTGTGTTTTATTAAGAACGTACGTCGTGGTCAGTCCTTTTCATCCCTCGTCGTTGTCGGTTCCCCGCGACGGAATCAATATGGGATGATGAACTGCGTAGATTGAAAGCGATCGCTGGTGTTAACAGTGTTATAACATCCAGTCTCTCAGGCCTGGGCTCTCTGTATTGCAGCTGGTGCGGTCATGCGATGTGTCCTCCGCGGTATTTTGCACGCCGTGACCCTACGTTGCGAAACCCGTCATTTACCTCTATCTATCACCAATCATTTGGTGGCTGAAGCCGCAGCGAGAAAGCCACGACGTGTCGGTGCGTGGTTTTGATATATTCACTCGAGTGTTTAATTTTCACGTTTTAAAGTATCTAGATTTAGATTTCTCTCTCTCTCTCTCTCTCTCTCTCTCCATCTATCTTTTGAACAAATTTCCACTGAAAATTTTCCCTGGAATTTTCACTGTAAGGACTTCCTTTTTTTTAATTCCTTTCCTCATATTTTTTTCGCGTTCTATCGAGCTCTTGAAAATCAGATATCACGTTTGTCGCTCTTTTCCATGCGCGACGCATACACTCTTGTGGATACCGTTTGATCTACGAGCTTGTTTACCCTGTTACGCGAATATAAAGCCAGCCGCGTTTGCGATAGGTCCCGCGTGTCCACGTCTCGTTTTCGCTTCGGCGCTTTTTTATCGAACGAGAGCAAGTATTTTCCTTTTGCGCAAAACAAAAAAAAATAAAAATAAAATAAAAGAAATAAAAAAGCAGAAAATCGAAAACGTGCTCAATAGAAAGTGAAGCATGTCGTTATCATCGCATGACTGACGAATGATAAAAGGCTGACGTTTATTGAGATACGTATGACGGGATTACGATCACTTTAATTGGATGCGTTTTTCAAGTATAACGATATATTTACTCTTTTTTTTTTTTTTTTATGAAGATTGCAGCACGAGCTTTGCATGGAACTGACATTAAGTCCCCGCTTTTTATGACTCTGGCTGCAGTTGGTCGCTGCTTTTCATGCTCATATAGGTACTCATCATGCCGAGTCATGATGATCATTTTTCACGAAAATTGTGGAGAGCGGAATAATTGCTTTCAAGCGACATAATAATTTTATTCTCTCCTAACAAAATCACTTTTGCATATCTCAATTGAAATGAAAAAATGTTTCTGAATAAAATAGAATATTTTTAATTTAATTTGCGTTTTCTCTCCTATTTTCAGATGAAATCTTGAAATACGATGCGCGCTCCAACTTGTATTTGATATTTTTCAACTTTATTAATAATCTGTACGCGTTTTTTCATCGAATATATAATTTAGCGAAGTATACTTCTCTGAAATGCTGTGCAGAAATTTTCTGTATTTGCCATGCACTTTTCATACGAAAATAAAAACGAAGAGATTTGATAAAATTCATCAAGGCTTAAATATCACGAAATTTCTCCGCACGCCTGTTTTTTTCTCTCGTAGTTGTGAATCGGTGGTTCAAGTATCGTTAGCTTTCGATTTTGATTTCTCGTGTTGAAACGTGAGATTCGCTTTTTGACTGAAATATCAATAAGAGTATACGAGGTGAATATGCGTGCAAGAGAGTCGTACATGTATTAGAGACGATTTTTCTTCACTCGCATAATTCGACGCCCGTCTGACTCGTCGCAGATAAGGAATTAAAAGTGGCGGACTTTACTGGGTTTATTACGAATTAAAAACGTAATACCGTCGGACGGCGAAAAAGCGTCCGCTGCTCGTAAACGCAAATAGCTTGTGCACGTAAAAACATGTACGTACGTGTAGGTTACGTACATAGGTCAGTTGGATTAGGTAATGTGCGAAGCAGAGGTGAAACTTTACCCTCCTCGACGTTATTTTACGATTTGCGGGGTTTCCGTTGTACATGTGTGTGTATGCGCGTCTCTCGCTCTCTGGAATATTATTCACGTTATATATGTCTTTATTATGTTATTGCGCGATCAATAATTGATAGATATAAAATAACGACGCGATTTATTAGAAAGATTAAAATAAAATTGACAAACCAAGTATGCCTTTAACCTTTCAATCAAGTATCACATGAAAATGATATTATTTTATATATAAATAAACAACTATTGTATGCATTTATCACATAAAGCTTAAGCACGAATGTACAAGAGTGGGCGATATCGTTCCTCTATCGCTTTCCTGGGATACGCACCCCCGGTACGCGTGTAAGTACCAGCAATAATGCAGCGATATACCCAGTGTTTAGTATTATCGTAGTCCATGTTTGACAGCGGTTTGCAGTCGCGTCTGTATTTGCACAGTATGCGCATTCGTGTAGATTGCACACTGGACGGATATCGCGATATCGCGGGGGACTGATGTATCATTAAGATATCGAATACGATACGAATACGCCGTCCGTATCCGTATAACGACTTCGAACGAACGATTTTCGGCGAGAACTCGCGCGGACATTACGGACAAACGAATCGAGGGGAATTGGAATTGACTGAAATAATGGTGGCTTCAGGTGAATCTCCAACGTGCTGATAAAATCAGACTAGCTGAAAGCTCGATGAATTCAAACATATTAAAATGCATAATGTAATATATACATAATGTAAATATTAAATTTTTGAATATTAAGTCAAAGTTACAAACAACCCCAGAGAAATGTTTGCTTTCCAATTAGTCGCTTAACGAGTACGTATATTGAACCGTCACAATCGATTGAATGTATGCGAAAGTCGTGTACCGTTCACCTCGAAATATTCCAATTGCGCGCACATAAAATACCAGTGCCGTCAGTGACGCGAGACGCGAAGCGGTAAAAAGCGATATTTGAAACGTCATATCCCGAATACTCTGCGATTCGGTTCGTTGTGAATGCGTTTCCGCCGGCGCGAATAACGAGAAATTCACCAAGAATCACGCGCGATCGACGTCGCGCTACCGTCGCGAATTGTACGCGAGATAAAAAAAAAAAAAAAAAAAAAAAAAAGAAAAAAATCACCCTCCCTCCGCATGTCGATCTCGCGAATCAGTTGGGAAGCGTCATTATGAAAAATACGGCCGACGGCGAAATTTCGGTTGCGCATCGCAGAATATGATCCCGCATTGCTTTTACCGTCGCGTATAAATTGTCCGGGCCATTCTCGAAAACGGGGAAATTTTTACGTAGCTGTCGCGATCGTTGATTGCCACCGGCGAGGGCACGGACTGACGGGCTGGCGCGGGGCAGAGGGGGGCGGTAAGCGGGACGGGGGGGAGGGGGTGCTTTTAAAAGTGGCCGCCCGAAAAAAAAAGGCCGTACGCGCTCCAGCGGACGTTGTACGCTTGCATGCGTAGCCGAGATACGAGGCCTCTTTACGAGCAATATCTAATGGATTGCATTGGACGAACGCAAACGTTAAATTTGACGTTCACGATTATTGCGGCCCTCTAGGGGAGATTTGCGGGAGAGCGCGAGTTTCGCGGGATGCGGTGGGGAATAGAACGGTGCACGAAACGTTAATTTTATAATCCTCACGAAAAAGTTACGACCCGGTAGTGGTAGGTTGATCCGAGCAATCTCTCTCTCCTTTTTTTTTGTGTGTTTGTCTTCTTTTTTTTTTTTTTTTATGTATGCATTTGTTCTATTTCTACTTTTTCATTTTGAATTTTTCTTTGCAGTAATTATTTTTTTCATTTATACTGACTTCTTTCTATACGTTTGCCATATTTTATGCATTTTGTGCATTCGTTATCTTTTCTTTTCTTTCGATTTAACAAAGCTTAACTGTTTTAATTATGTTTTAATTATTCGACACAGAAAGATGGAGTTTCAGAGATGTTATCCTTTACTACTGTACAATTAACAAAATTCTTTGAAGATGAGTTAAAAAGCTAAAAAGATAATAAATTGCTAAAACTGCATTTTATTTAAGTTTCTATTTAATGACACAATTTTTCTGTTTTTTTTTTTTTGCCTTAATTTTCGTTGCTTTTATCTTCTTATATTTCGCTTTTTAGGAATTGGTTTTTTCTTCCTTCTTTCACAAATTACTTTGCGTGTACTTGAGAAAAAGATTGTACGAGCACGATATTCGCTAGCGAGCGGCTGTTGCCGCCATTCGTTAATGGTTGTGTTAAGTTTAACTAACTTATACACTTTAACGACGCTCTTTTTACTTTTTTATGTTAGAAAAGTTGCAACGAAAACACCTTCAGAAACGAGGAGTGCGAAATTTAAAGGATTCCAAGCCGAACTTTATTTTTTACGGTGAGAAGACTTTTTCGCACAAATTATTTTCACGTCATGAGTTTTCATTGAACTTTGCCCTAATTTAACGTCGCGCTAATTAATCATATAAAGTGAAAGTTAAAACTTAATTACGATTTATACTCTCAAAAGAAACGCGTAATATATTTTTTAACTTTTTCACAGCATTGGATGTAAATATTTTTTTATGGTGACGCGCGGACTTGTCATAAAAAATCGTTCGTTCGTGGTCTCAATCTTTTTTTTTTTTCTACCATCGGAAACGGATGTATTCATTGTAATGAAGAATCATGGAGACTACGCGTTATCTAACACATGACTTGTCATTGCAACGACGAAGCGCATCCTCGTTATATGCATACATACATCTGCGCGAAGGCGTTTTCGTTCTGCAAATCAATCCGACGTATAATCAGTAGCGACAAAGCAGACGCGAAGTTGAGATAGACCGGAAATGATGATCCCGAAGAAGAAGAAGAAGAAGAATTTCCCTTCCCATCTTTCTTGATACACGAAGAGTTCTCGGTTGGGCGTACAATGCATCAGCGCGGCGATGCAAATCGAGTGGGAATCTGGCTGCGATGACGTTGCCGACGTTCCGGTTGTTACAAAAGCGCATCTAAGTAATAACTCGGGTAGTAATCATCGGTAGGTACCGCTCGCATCATTCATGTGCGCATGTAATGTGTTTTATATGAGCGCACGCTATATATATATATATAGTATGTATCTGAGAAAAATTCTATATTTTTTTCAGGGAGGAGTTTGTTGTATAATATTAGATATATCTTTGTGTCTTTAAATTTAAACTTTCGATGCACATATATGAAATGTCGACGCGAATAACGGAACGTATGCATGTCAGATGCATGCGCGAATGAAGCGCGCGGTACACGACGATGGTTCTCGTCCTGGCGGTTCGCATCTCCGCATTATGCTCGCTTCTCCCCGTTCGAAGGATGACGTCGTGGTTGTAATTACGCGGAATGAAAATGCGTGACGTGCGTTCCCTCCTCCTGTCAACGATGCATTATCCATGCGTTCTATTGCGATCTCTTATGTTTTCTGCGCTTCTCATACGGCGAGGGTTTTGTGGAGCGTCATCGTAAGTATAAAGACGTTCCCTGTGATATTCCAATAGCTAAGATAGAACATTCATTAGAGTTTGATACAAATAATCTCGCGTGCATAAATTTTTCATTTCACGAAAAATAAGAATCATTATTTATTCGACAATAACGTCTATAAAACGACTATTGTTGTCAGTAACGCTGTCATATCTTTGCGCGAGTGAAAAGGTAGGGAAATGTAATTTTTAAGAGCAATATCTCTCGCGAATTTTAAGAAAATGGGTAGCAAACTTTTATTATCTCGAGTACGGAACTACGATTAACCCAGTGTGAATAACAATAGTTTTTTTACATAATATTTCTAAAAAGTGCCGTAAACTCCAATGAGCATTTTATCCCAACGACGTTACTGGCGCAGTAGGTTTACTTATAACATGCGGTAAAAAGTCGCTATTCGCCACGACTCGACTTTGATTGCGGTAACGTCACGAACAAACCGCGAACTCGACTATTCTGACCTAGTTCAATTTCGTGTTTGTGCCGTCGCGGCGCTTCCCCGTGTCGACGAATAATTTATCTTTAGTGGAAAAGTTTAAACTGGCTTTCTTCGAGAAACGCGCGCGTAACGAAGCACCGCATGCAGCTCGACTGCACGCATTTAAACGGAGGTCATTGACCTGAGCATTTCCGCGGGTATATGATAGTAGCGCTGTTTACAACAGCTATTTAGTCCCTTCTTGATATCTCGAGGAACATTCCTATTGTATACGTAATATTATCAGAAAGATGAGAATGATAAAATTGATAGGTTGTTGCCAGATTGCGTTTGTAGCTGGAAACGATCGATGTAACTTTATTTTTGTATCGTCGAGTAATTTAGAGAAAAAAGAGAGAGAGAAAAAGAGGAAAGTAAATTTTGCAGTCTGAATTACATACAAATAAAAAAATGAACGATAATTTTGAAAAAAAAAGATCTTATTATTATTTTCATAGTTCACAGACAGATACATGTCATCCTTGCCTTGTCTATTTACATTCAAAGTCTGAGAGAATGAATGAGGTAGCTATCGCGTGACGTTATAGAAAAGTGTCGTGATAGAAAATTCAGATTCTTCTACCAGGATTCAACGAAGCCCTCGAGCCCTCGTCTTTAAACTCAGGACATTGCCCCGAGTACGTCAAGGGGTTTGGTACCACTGGCACAGATGCATAAACGCACGACACGCGTGCAATGCGTGTACCGCGGGTACCGCACACACGCGTGCATCCGGAGATGCGTGGCGTGCGTGTGCACAAAACGCGCGTACTTACACTACATGCAAATAAATATGCCATGCGAGGGACGCGCAGGGGGAGGAGGGAAGGGGGTATGGATCTACCAGCAGGGTGCAACAATAGGCCCTCAGTAGTTGCCATGGTAACACCATCAATCCCTTAGCAACAGCTTGAGATGTTAAAGCCGAGGCTTCGCCGCGCTTTGTACGATCATTTAATGACGGTGGTACCCGGGAGGAATCCGGGATCATGATGGATTTACTCTGTGCGCGAAAATGGCGACCGGTGAAGGGTAGCGTAATCAAAGCGAGGTGACATGCTCTCAGAGAAGATAGAGATGACTTTGATGTGGATAATTCTCGAGATATTATAATTATGAATAATCTTTCTCTAGAAAGTCATTAATACGTGTACGACGGTTGTGTTAGATTTTAATAAGTATCTTCTCACACAAGTGAAGATTTTTTAGGAGATTATTCTGTATCGATTTGCGAAAGAAAATTTTAAAATTTCTCTCTAGTATATAGTTATAAGATTATAATTATTAAATTAGTTCAAGGATTATAATTAATAAATTAGAGGATGCGTCGAGTTAGTTACAAAAGTAAATTTGCTAATCTGTTGTATAAAAATATAAATAGACGAATCTGATATAAAAAGAGGAAAATTTTTAAATGTTGAAACTTAGAAAACTTGTAGGAATTTGTAATAAATAGTCATACGTGGCTGACATAATCAGTTACTTTATTGCATTATAAATTGTCATTTATAGCAACAGGAAATAAACATATATATATATATATATATATATATATATATATATATATGTGTGTGTGTACAGTCGGCGATTTCTATTCTAGATTGATTACTTTAAATAAAGGAAGGAAGTCGGTAATTGAGTCGAAACGGCTTCTCCTTAACAATCTAGTTTTTTTATTAGCACCGGAAAGTAGCGGTGAGAAATTGTGAGATAAGTATACAAGAAGCCCCTCTATCTCTAGAATGATGCAAGATGAGAAGTAGAATCATTTTTCAATTTCCTCAAATATTATTACGATGCTATAACAGTAAATTAATTTACTCTCCATTGACATAAAAATACAATGAATTTAGTTATTATTAATACACGTAATATTCATTATTTCGGGATATATCACGCATTGTTCCTTTATCGATTAACCAAATATATTTCATCTCGCTGCGAGATTGCGTTGAATGTGTATAAAGTTGCAAAAATTTGTCCTTAATTGCTCCTACATTTTCCCAACTGTAGCTCACAACGTCTCACGCTGCAAATAACTTCGTCTGCGGGTTTTAGGGCCGTCGACCGCTCAGCAGCCACTCAACGTCCTTTCATTAATTCCTACCTGCTTTAATTCCACCAGCTCGTTTCCTGCGCGGGCTAAATAATAAAATGAAGGCTGCGGGCGTAGTCAAAGTCGCGCGACTAAGTCCGATGCCCACGGCAGCGCGCGTCAAGCCGACTGCGAGGGTGAAAAAGAGGTCGGCAGGAGGAAGAAGAGGAGAAGGAGGACCGTCCTTTTATCGCGCGTTCTCGTCCTCTACCGCGTTTGCTATCTTTCTTTTTTCTTGCAGTCACCCCCGCGCACGTCGCGCCAGCCAGTTCCCTCATCCACCTTGGCTCTACCTCGGTGATTCACTCCCTGGCGCAATTACATATTTAGCACACGAAAGTTCAGTCCGTGCCCGAGTGTTTCCTCTCCAAATTCGCGCGTGAAAAGAAGATTCGCTCGCTGTCGACGCACCGGATGCGCTTCGCTATCAGATCTAGCTTGAGGCTGTTCTTGGCAAACCAACGAAATCCTTGGTTTATAATTAGATTGCATTTAGTGAAGCATGTGTTTCAGCCTTAGTCCGTAATATTTAATATTTCTTTTATCTCATGCAAAGTTTCATCATGTTTTATGGAATTTATTTTATAAAGAACAGTAACATTCTATATTTTTTCCATAAAGTAACTTTCATAAAGTAGTAAAAATAATTACATTATGTATATAAGATTAGATAAAGATCATCTTTCAAAAGTTTGATTTTTCTTATTGCGTTTAATACACATTGATTATCATGCAAATATCAATTACTTTTTAAATAATTATAATAATTATAATAATTAATTATTTGTTAGATAATAATATTACCTAAATTATACAAAAGATCATGCAAGAGAATTTATATAATAAACATAAATTTGAACATGTACATTTGAATAGACATTTTACAAACATTTCCGAGCGAGAAATTGCTTTGAAAGCCAATAAATTGATTGATTTGCGCTAATTGATTTGCACATGAGCGAGCATTCGCTACGACAAGAATGTTTCAAAATACGGACGGTACAATGTTCGTTCCGAATGCCGCAAATGCATCTGCATGCAGATTGATTGATTTCTATGCGTTACAGGCGTCACCCACAATCCTGTAAATTGATTCTTAATTAACTGTCAAGCACCGGACACTTGAATCAGCGTGTCTCGTGAATTGTATTGACGTAATGCGCAAATACATTTCACGTGTAAAATCATGAAAATAGTAATATTATTTTATAATAGTTATAGCATTTTAATCACATACAATAGTTATATCATAATATATAAATAGTTATATAATTTATATAAATAATTTTACATAAAAAAATATATAATTTACATAAACAGTAATACATAAATAGTTGTATTATTTTAATCGTACAATAGACTAAAAGAACTATAAATCTTTGTTGTAATCGTCGCATGAATTAATTGTATGTTACATAAATATTTTTATTTTATAAAACATTCATACAAATAGCTTTGACGTTGATCTTGAGGCAGTTTAATTAGACTTTTAATTAAAAGTTTTAAATCGATTAATTAATCCGGATTATAAACAGCATTTTAAATTTTATTACCATTGAAAATAAATCGTATGTTATTTTAATTCATTTAAATTACATTTTACGTGACATTTTTAATTACTTTAATTTTTAATTATTATAATTATTAAGGGAAGCCCGATGCAATCCTTTTAATTAAACGGAGAATATTATTAAGATAATTTATTATATGTATAATTACGCAGCCTCGGGACAAATACGATGCTTTTCTACTAATTGCAAATCGAACAACATATTTATAAAAAAAAAAAAATAAATCTTACCTAGAGAAAAAAGTAAATATAGTGAGTGAATGAAACTTAATTCTCTCTAAAAGAAACAGAAAATTAATTCGTCTAACACGCGATACGGAAGGAGGAAAGTATAAAAAAGAAGAACGGAAGACAAAAGAGAATGTCACGAATATCTTTATTCTCGTCTTTATTCGAGTTTGATATTTATGACGGACACACGCCAAAGTGTCTGGCGTCGTCAACGCAACAGGTAAATCGAAAGAGTAATCAAGGTAGTCGTTAAGAGAAATCGATACGTCGTACGCGGATATGATCTCATTACTACTTATTGAGCGGCGTAAAACGACCGATCATTTTCTGACGAACGAGGGTTAGGTTACTTTGGTTCGCCGTGATACGGTTTGGAGTAGAGGGAATTGCCCCGAGCTGCATCTAGACCTATATATAGATATCTTGTCGATAATGCGAGATTAATCCTTTCGGTTAATGCGCTTTTCCCCGGCGTGCCGGCAATTAATCTTTGTAGGGCCTGATTACATTGGAGGGAATTATGCTGAACGCTGGCCGCGTTTGCTCGGTCTGCGATTAACCACTGGTTCTTGATTATGTTGCTCACTAACGGCCCGGACTTAGCGCTGAATAATCATTTTACGATCTCTCCTTGATTCGCGAACGTTGCCGTATAATGCGAATAATATTACTATACGAGTTGCATATTTTTATTCGGTATCATAAATTCATATTAGCTGAATATATAGAAATAAAATACACTAATACAATCAGGAATTAATTCCTTCTGCCAAAAATATGTGAATATAAAGAAAGAAATGTGATTTCAAATATATTCTATACAGTATCGCTTTCATTTCACTATTAATTATTACGATCGAGATTAAAGATATGAAATGCACGGTAAAATAAACAGTATGATTAACGCTGTCAGCAATCGCGATACTCGGCGCTGTTTGCCAACTGACAGAATCGAAACCCCGAGATCGAGAGAGAAAAGAAGTCTCGCCACCTTCATTTCCATATCATCGACCGCGCATCTATCCACTATGTTTTGTCCACAAGGTCCGTCGTCGTCGAGGGCGCGATTTGGAAATTGGCAGAACGCAACCGTGGTCCGGGCATTGATTAATGGCGCGCCTGTTGCAGCCCCGGTTACAATGCAATTTGCTTTGCGCGCGCGAGCGGTGCACGCAGCGAACGCGCGGACCTGCCGATGTTTGCAGCGCGGGACAGTCCCCTTTCCTTCTCCCCCCTCTCCCCCCCCTTCATCCGTGTGCACGCGTGTGCTCTCGCAGCGAAGTGACAAAGCCGTGACAAGAGTGACACGGTGACATGGAACGCGCGACAACTAATTAATCATCCTGGCGCGGCCGAACGCGGACGCCCGCCCGCGCGTTGCAACGGAAGGGTTAGTACGGGGCGATGCATGCGTACGTGCGTGTGAGTGAGTGAGCGAGTGAGTGCGTGGCACAATGAATGCATCGGCATGCACGTCCTTTTGATTCCGTCGGGTGTCCTGTGACGCGCGCGCTGTCGCAATCGCGTACCATGGTCGAGCTTTGCGTCTTTGTCCAGTTTGCAAGCGTCCTATTCTGCATGAATTAGTTTCTCTCTCTGTCTCTATTCGTTTGCCGCATCCCCTCTGTATCTTGCTTTCTGTTCGTCGTATGTACCCAGTTGCACCATCCCAGTTGCAGCTACTATTCTCTCCCAAATAGCGATCGCCATTCGATTTGCCTATCGGCACTGTTGCAGATACCCGTCGAATCGCGCGTTACGCTTACTGTCGGCGTGCGGTTTCATCAGGGTTGTTGGACGTTCGATTCGGTTTCGATAGGAAAGTGCGCGATCGCGCGTGTTGGTTTAGCATTAATTACGGCCGCGGCAAGTGGTCGAGATTAATGGCTGCGGTGTGCCGTATAATATGTAATATCGAGAACACATTTGGGCCGATGTAATGTATTATAAACGCGTATTCCGCAAGTAGATTACCGTAGTTTCACGATACACTCCGCGTTACCGGATGCTAATGGATATTTTTCATTCGCTTATCACGATAAATGGGTTCGTTATGTTTTACGGGTCTCGCTTTTAAACGGAAGAATTAAACACCGTGCGCAGGTGCATCGTTAAGCGTATTATTATAGCGCTGCACTGAAACGTTATAAACATTTTATAAACGCGCCGTAATAATTTGATTTACCCGGACCTCGCGTATAAAACAGGCTATTTATTATATAACGCAGTTATAAGTTATAAGTTAATATTGTAACTTTGTTATTTAAATTGCAAGCTATTTTTTAATAGAGAATATTTTAGTGATAATTTTATTCTTGTTTTTTTTTTTTTTTTTTTTTTTATTTTACTCGTGTTTATCGCGAAGGAACAAATAAATATCGAAGCAGTCTCGGGATCGGAAAATCTCCGGGAATGAGAATCGACGCGAGGATATTCGGCAATTTCGTTAAACTATTGAAGTCAACTGCACCCTCGAGTATAACCCTCATTCTCTAGTTCTCCTCAATTCGTTATCGTGCACGCGTTCCACACACGCATTTGCATGCTTGTACGCGTCGCAATACACTTCGCACTGTTATTTTCTCTCTCGTTGTCGGCTCTCTCTCTCTCTCTCTCTCTCTTCTTTTCATTCGTTTTTTGCATTTTCCCGGGACCATTAGTGCCGGAGGAAGACATCAGCTTCCACTCAGTGATTACCGGAGAACGGAATTTGCATAACACACGAATCGCGCGCGCGTACCGCCATTTACATTTTATTTTAATCGCGGTAATCGATTGAATCGTCGTCTCTCCCGTACCCTCTCAATTCGTTGGAATGAGACGAGGAGGAAGGGAGAGTTCGGAAGCCGATCAGCCAGCCAGCCAGCTAGTCGAGCTCTCGGCGACCGAGACGGGGTGCGTGTGGTTCGGGTACTTTAAATAAAAATAAGATGTGTTGTGGGTGTGCATAGGCGGACGTATTAGCGATTGGGGAGAGGCTTGGGAAGTTAGTTTTAACGAGTCTTTTCCACTGTCGGAATTAGTCTGTATTCGATTCGATTTTGTAAAGCATTTCAACGTTTACAGTAAACGAACGATCATTTGCTAGAAATAATCAAGCACTCAAAAAAATATTTTGCTAATGTTGATTTCTAGATATCTCAATTAAAATTTATCGCTACTTTTTGTATCTGTTAGAATGTTGTTTGTCACGTATAGAATTTATAGCAGCAATATTCTAGCAATACCTCTAGAAAATTTAAATCCCATTGCCAAATATTAATCACAAATATAATAGTCCTTGACAATAGGCATCACAGATAAATTTTTTGTTTAAATTACGCTAATAGTACAAATATAAATTGTGTCTCTGTCATTTAAATTGATTAAGTGCAATATACATGCAGTATCACAGTATTGGCCAATAATTTATCTGTTTCAGTTAATTTTTTACACCTAGAAAATTTTTGTTCAAGTTGCAAGATCATTTTTTTGAGTGTATATTTTTCTCGCAAAATATTAATCTTTGAAATTGAATCTCTCGTTTAAATTGGACCTCTGTCTCGATAGAATGATTATTAAACATTCAATTTAATTTAAAGTCCAATATCAAAGTTAATTCGAGGTGAAGCGCTCCTGTTTCGATTGTTTTTATGCGAAAAAAGGCTGTTAATTTCTCATGTGATAAGAAACGATAAGATTTGATTATAGACCTCGCTCTCTGTCGAGAACGGGAAATGCGAATAATTTTGCGGTAGTCCGTGTTTGTGCATTACTGGAATTGGCTGGACGTTACCGACGACGATGTTGTCGGTTTGTGCACCGCCTACAGAAGCCCCCCAAGTATCACGACGTACGGGGAAGCGTACCACGACCTTTGAGCGACCCTGAAGTACCGTTGTCGTCGTCGCCGCCGCCACAGAATTCATGTATTTTCTGGATAATAATTTCATCGCAGAGAGAGAAAGAGAGAGAGAGAGAGAGAGAGAGAGAGAGAGAGAGAGAGAGAGAGAGAGTGAGTGAGTGAAACGCTTCCCTCTTCTATTACCGGCTACAAATTACAGCGGGCGCGCGGCAGTAGTTTTGATATACGATATCCATACTCCTCCGCGATCAAGCGCGATTTATATGGTGCAACAATAACGTTTACCCTCCGCGCACTAGAGTGTATTTCACGGGGACGACGACAGTTTTACTGTGGCGATATAACGCGCAACGAGAGCGAAAACCTCGACGCTGCATACGAGTATGTGTATATAATCGTTGCGGCTTTACGCGGATTATTTGCACTCGCGGTCATATTACATCGCGCGTTTATTATGCAAACGCGCGTTACGTATAAATCGCCCGGACCGTAATAATAAATTTCCGTGCCGATACGTTACATCAAATTTTTCGTACGAGACGCGAAATATGTATATTTCGCGATTGTGTATTTCGTATAATTGTTTAAGATTAAATTTCATTGCCGATTAAATATCGAAGATTTATCTCGTGCTCATATTCATCCCTCTCTTTTTTTTTTTTTTCTTTTTTTTTCGAAACGTTAATGAATAAATATTTATTCAAGTGTATACGTATAAGAATGAGATTAATGATATGCGGAAGCGGAACCTCATTTTTGTTTAACGTAGCCGCCGGGGCGGAATAAAGCGTTTATTCAATCAGCAATGCAGAGTACGAGTATCGAGAGACGAAGGCGAACATGCCATTCGAAGGTATCCATTTCGTGATGGGTCGCGCGCATTGTTCTAACGCATTTCGATATTAATCGTAATTGAAGCATTTAATGCCCGGTGGCGTCGATATTCCAATAATTCAGCCCCTTCCTGTCACGGGGTATAATGGTGTGAGGCGCGAGGCTTCCCTGTTCGATTCCCGTGGGATCTGGTCCTTCTCGGTTCTGCGGCAATGCATCACTCTGTCCGCAGCCCCGTAACTCACCGCGAGGCTCGTCCACACATATACGCGCGCACACATGCGTACGGGCACGCACACGGATGGTCGATAAACACGCACGGTCGGTTTAGGTGTGCTTACACACGCGGCATAGCGATGGAAAGACGGGGTCGAACAGATATATGGCCCGAAGTGAACGACGTATCTAATCTAACCCTTCTGGACAAGATACTCCGTGATGGCCTAGGGGGTTGACCGACCATGCGTTAACCCATGGCCGCTGGGCAACGAAGTGTAATCTAAAATTACAAGAATCCACCGTGGGCCATCCAGCAGCCACGGGCTACTGCCATTTGTCACTCGCTACGACAATTGCTATCGACAATGTCTCCTGCGAAAAATATATATCGCGTACATCTCGAGTGGCACCGACGCTATCAGTATCCGACGTAATCGTGGGATATTCGATACACATTTGTTGCTCGCCGACTCAATTCAAGTCAAGTTTTGTTTGGAAAAAGTGAGAGAATATGTAGGAATGTACGCAGTAGCAAAATCTCTTCTCTTTAATTTTGTACTATTTTTTTTTTTTTTTTTTTTTTTTTTTTTTTTGACGCAGTCGGGTGCCTCGCCTTTAAAGACCTTAAGCAAGGCCAAAATATCGTAGGTGTCATTCTTGGACAAAAAAATATTTTTTTTTCCCATCAAAAAGCGATGAGGCGTAAAAAGGCACAAAAATCGGAGATATCTTTCACACCTTAAAAATATTGCTCTTTTCATACTTTTCTTCCGTTCGTCATCCCTCCTATGGTACGAATAACTTCCAGAGAGAAACCATTAGTACAATATACAATTGCACCGCAGGAGTCCGAGCGAAAGTTTGGTTAACGTGAGAAAAGATCGCGTGGAGAGAATGAGAAATCGCTTCTGTCTCGCTGCCTCTTGAGGGTCTTTCTTACCCATTATTATCGATCTGGAGGCTCAACGTGAAAGTGAAATGATAACCGCCAACTAAAATAATGATCCAAAATGGGCGTGACGGGTCGCAGATGCCATCGGCAGATAGCGCCCGCATCGTGGCATCTGCTACGTCCACTTTTGTCAGGACGCGCATAAGCGCGAGCGCGATGCAGATTTAGCCGATAAGAATGATTGAAACACCATGCGTGTCGGCGCGTGAACGCGTGTGAACGCACTATGCAACGATTCGCAGTAGAGTTGTAGCCGGGGAGAAGCATTCTCTCTCGGTGCGAAAAACTTCATTGCGTACCCTCCCTCCCGCGGCGTCGTCGCGCCCTCGGCATGAATGGCCGGCACTGACCTATCCAAGAGATCCCCCATCGCCAGTTGTCTCGCTCTTCCGCAAGACTTGCTATCTCCAGGAAATAATCTGCCCGTATTGTAAAATTATGCCGCGTCGTAATAATGTACGCTAATAAATGTACACGTGGCCGTGGTACACGAGTGCGGCATATGTCAGAAATAAGAGGGGCGTTACGCGAGACACTTCAAACGAGAGAAACATAAATATTTATTTTGCATAAAAAAGAAATGTATAATAATTTATAAAGATAACGTTTTTCTCATAAAATAATAATCATTAAATAAGCTTAGAGAATATGATCGCACAGATAATATAAAAAACTAAATTTTCTTGGACGTTAATGTCCTTTTTTTCGTTTAACGAGCTACCGGTAATGTCACCTTTTGCTCAGCCCTATAATATTATTAAATTAAAAGGGTAATATATAGGTAATATATAGGATATACCAAATTCTGAAGAGAAATAATTTTCCGAGATCCGTTACGCGCAGCATTAGCTGCTCTCATTAGCCGTAACATAACACCTTGATGACTTCCACTAGCGATATTACGATCGACTTTATTTCCCCCTCGTCGACGATTAACTCTGTATCAACTATGGGAGCAAAACCAGTCTGAGAATAACAGGCGATTCAATTTTCGCCGCGTTTCGAGTCTCGCGCATGCCGGGCTAACTTCCTGTAATTAATTATATCGACGGGGCGCAAGGGCAAAAGGGGGGAAGGGGATATTTTTTTAGGTCGGAACTATCCGGCAATATGTCCGTACGATTTCGATAGCGTGTCGCGATCGTTCTCTGCAGTCGAGGAGGCGGCTCGAGTAGCACGCGGGAAGTGGTGCCGCATTAGTCACAGGCCATTTTGCCACCGGGCGTGACGGGCGCGCTCTTTTATTTTCTCTAGTGTTAATTCGTGCCGCCCTTAACAGCGCGACGTGTCATCCGCGTGCCCCGCTTTTTCCCGCGCGCTTTAAAATCCCGCCCCGGGCCCCGGGCCCCGGGCTCCGCGAGCGATCGGGCACGTGGCGATATAGGGGTGCATCGCTTAATGCTCTCGTCGTCAACGTCGTCGTCGCCGTCGCCGTCGCTATCGCCGTCGCCGTCGCGCCTTGATCTTGTCCTCCTCCTTGTCGACCCAGATGCATACATAATTAATGCCGTCTATTAAGAGGACTCCCTAATGGGTCTAACGGCGTGTAAGCGGTTGATTTTTACGCGCGGATGGACAATCGGGATGGCGACGATGATAAATACCGATGAACATTTGTCGACATTTATAGATATTATCGATATAAACGATGACACGATGTTAGTTAATTAATTTCTTATAATGTTGCGTAAGATGACTTTGCACGCAAGATGACAAATTATTACTCCTGAATACCAATGAAAACGATCCACCGCGGTGTTTATGAGATAATATTAAGTAGCTGAACAGATCATGTATGTGGGACAAGTCTAGATTGCTACAATGATTTGTTTCAATTAAGCGCACGATAGGTCTGGTAGGGATAATTGCAATCTATGGAGTAGACAAGGCTAACAGGCTGTGCAACTTCTCATTCTGCATATTATAAAGGGGATCTGCTACGTATAATAATGTATAATAAAAATAAAATAGATCTTCTTATTCATAATCATTGTCTATTAAAATGATTGAATAACAAGTGGCGTTATAAATTAGTAAATAGTAGAAGGATTTATATCGCAGTATATATGCGAATTTATTAAGCATGCGCGAATCGTGGTTAAGTATAACGTTCATTGTTTACATAATTACTTTGATGCATTATTCGTTTCGCGAATGCATCAAATAAACAACAACAAACTCCGTTAACGAGGCGATTCGCCCGCAGCTCAAATATTTACGAGAACTGCGGCACAAAAGGCAGCCTCGCGGTACGTGAAAAGCCGGGAAAAAAAATGGGGTGCGCCGCCGTCGCCGAGGGTCGTGGTATCGTCGCGATGATCAAAATGATCGAAAGGTGGCGAGCGAACCAGCCTGACTCGGGGTAATCAGCGAGAGCGCGGGGCAAAACGGTAAGCAAAGTGAATCTCATTAGTCGTGCCCCGCTGCACGGAAGAGGGGTAGGAGAGGAGGGGAGGGGGCCTTACTTTGATGTCAAACGAGGTGCCCCGGGGCCGCAGCTCTGTTATCGTTGTTATTATACGAGAGCCGGTACCGTTTCTAATTATCGTAGAGGAACCGGAAGTCGCGTAGCCTATGCGACATTGGGGCTTTGCAGGCAGTCGAGTACTGACTGACGGGGATGATTTTCTGGTTTGCAACGCGAGATGACAAACGAACCTCACGACCGTCACCTGCGTTATCGCGATAAACGCGCCTTTGCCGCACAAATGATGAATTTTCGATTTGAATTAATGGAGATGAACGTGGATTACGCGCCTCTTTTTTTTTGTAAATACATGTCTGACAATGAGCACGCAATAGATTTTAATTGCGCGTCGCGATTTATCATCCGTATTTATTTATTAGCGTAAAGAAGTAAAAACAAATACAAAGCTCTTTAAGACAGAATTCGAGACGTACGTTTGAGATGATTTGTTAGATATTTCTGCTGATGTAATCCATGCAATATTAAATTACTAAATAAATATGAAATAATCGCTACTACTTTTTCATTTTATTTTTAGTATCCGTGATTCGAAGAAAATAGTCATTGCTATCTCGACATTCTCTTCTGAAAGATTATCTATTAACTAAATGCTAATACACACTTTCGCGCTAATTTGCAAATAGAGACGGCTCGAGGAGAAAGTTCTTGTCGAATTTTCTCCCATTTGAATACACGGAAGCCAAGTCGCTTCTGCGGCGCTGATCGACGCTGATCTTCCGTTCCAACGATTGCAACTTAATCGCACGTAGAGCGACACGGAGTATAAATCCGTGGAGGGCCGGAGCGTATGTCACACTGATTGCACATCCGCTTCCGTCTGTGCTACGGTCGCGCGCGCTATTATAAAATCGGCCCCCCCCACGAAAGAAACGTAATATTTATTGCCGGCTTCCGTTCAATTAGGGGTTGACACGGGGCGAGAAGGGATCGACCTCCACCAGCTCCCGTGCTTGTCGATGCTTTCGAAATCTATGTTTTCACCCTCTCCCCCGTCTCGTGTTTTCGAAGGGTGCTTCGAATTTATACATTGTTTGCCCCGCTCTTCCGATTCAGAACGACGATACTCGCGAAACGGTTCGAGAGCTTTTTTTCTCTCTCGCGATATTAAGGGTGTCGAGAGTGTAGCAAGGGATATGTAAATAATCACTTTTACAACGGCGGATGGTTAGATGACAGGAATGATATTTATTTGCGAACCGAGCATTATTCCAGCAAATTCAACGTAAGCATAACGTTGGAGTAGTCTACAAACATGTCTATATATACATATAGATAAGAATATTTAAATTAAATAATTAAATAAAAATATGCGATATAAGCTTTTATGTCTTATATTTTTGTATCGTTTTACTCTTCTTTTTTTTTTTTTTTTCTTTTTCACTTTTAGTATTGTTTGTATTGTTGTAATTTAATTTGGCATAACTTGAATAATTATTTGGGTAATTGTTGTAATTATTTAGGATAATAATAAGTATAAATTATTGTTACATATAAGATTGCAATGCATAAATATTAATTAAACTTTTAATTAAATAATCGATTCGTATGCTTCATAAATTCGACCTTCTTTGTACCGAGGTCCCATGGTGTAATGGTTAGCACTCTGGACTTTGAATCCAGCGATCCGAGTTCAAATCTCGGTGGGACCTGTACAAACACATTTTTTTTTAATCACTTTTACATAGTTTATTACTCCTTGTACAATATATTAATATATTCGTATTTTTTATACATTTATATTTTGTTACATTATTTACACTGATCGTGCGTATATTATATATTATACGTGATGTAGGATTAGAGAGTTCATATGATTTAAATACGTATATAGATAAGCTATATCAATACGTGTCAAAGAGGATCGCGCATTCGTTACACAATGTAATTGATACGGCCAATAGTCGCTCGTATCAGCGAGCCAGTCGCGAAAGTCGCACTCGCTCGACCGTCGAAGTCGCTTAATCAGCGATTACGCAATCACGAGTGCATTCTAACACAGTCATTCGTTTATCGTCTACGCGTGTAATCGTCGCGCGAGATTCGCGCGTGTTATCGCGAAACGGGGACCTCGTTCGATTGCGCGCTGTCCATCAGTCTCTTATCTCGCTACGAATCGCCGTCGGATGCATCCGTGACTTTTATTACCTGTCATTTAGCTCGAGTTTTTTTTTGCACCAGACGCTACGATGCGACGCGATAATATCGAAAAAAACGGGGAAGTGTATATGATGCGCATTCGATTGCGCATGTTTGGACGAAATACGATCTAACGCTGTCGCGATTGCGATACGCGAGTGATTACAGACTCTCGACGAGCTGAAATCCGCTAATTTTTCGGGTTAGAGGCGACGCGATTGAATCGCGAGAATACGACCCGCGAAGCCGCAAAAGAGTCGCGACACGTGTCTACACGCGTTTTCATGACGTCAACTCGCTATGCAAAATTCGCTAGTTAAATTCAGCATGTAAATGCATTTACATGCACATGTGTCGATTGAATTCTTTATGAAAAATTTACGATTCAAAAAAGAAAGAGTTTTATGAATAAAAGATAATTTTGCGCGGACGAGCACCGTGTAGAAATGTCCGAGAGCTGGTTTATCGTAATCTGCCGGCCAAGTGTCCGCGGTGCTTTCATTCGCTGACCATTTCACAGCGCGGTATAAAGAGCGGCTTTACGATCCCGCGGAGACGGCGTATTGTCAGGTGGGCGGATACGCGTGTGCGTTCGATCCGCAGGTGATTCCGTATATACAGAGTGTCCTAGGAAATCTCTACCAAATAATGTTTGAATTTCTCGAAGTAGCAACGCTGCCAAAAATTCTTTGGCTCTTTATTTCATTGTTATAAATATATTCTTTCGATGTTGTAATTTTTTTTCCGTTTTGTTAATGAAAAATTACATCTTTTACTATCGTCGTATATTTTGAAACACCTTGTATGCAATTTACGTTATACCTATGTGTTACGGGAGATATATACATGTACAGGACGTATTCTCATTGTACATTGGGCATTAACTCAAGGGGGGAAAGAGACGACGGAGGCGTGCGCAAATCGCGACTGCGAGGATAAGGGTTGCGAGGGGGTTGGATCATCCATTTTAAATGCGGATACGATACACTTTTTTTCTCCCGTCTAGCGCTTTTTCCGCCGAGCCTGTTTCGTAAACACACGAAGGCGGGCTTAATGGCGCGCGTTTATGCCGCCTCACGTGCTCGTTGTCGCCTCGTTGCACAAACGTTTCTGCTACAAACGCTACTTGTTCCTCGTATATACGCCCGCGCAGTGATTAATTGAGATAGCACGCGATTGTTTATTAGTCACGGTGGAGAGCTCAGATTAGATAAGTCGCTCGTTATAAATGGTAGGAAAATCGGGTATACATTTTTATAGAATGAAAATATTAATTTCTATCTATTATTAAAATCCTCTTAAATACTAAAATTAAAACATGAAAATACGCTTTGATCTTGCATCATCTATATGTGTGGAAAATTATGATTCAATTAAATATATTATTTCTCATTTTTTAAAATTCTTTTTCAATTTTGTATAGAAATATATGCAAAGTTGGAGACTTCTTCAATGTGACATTTGTTTTTAGAAATTACAATTGTTTTAATATTCAATCGATAATGAATACAATTCTGTGTCTTTGGATAACTACTTTTGAATAATTTATTTTCCTTTCAATGTTGAAACGACGATATAACGACGACATGTCGATTTATTTAGTGCGTCTGACTTCGGGATCTGCAGATGTTAAATAGATGGATTATATTTCGCAGTATAGACCGTTATATGAGAATCACGGTGGCGCAATCAGGAGTAAATGGCACGAATAAGTAATCGGCGTTCGTTAATGCCGATGGATTCTCGTTTCGTGAACCAGATTCCCGCGGCGCGGTCGTATAGCGGATTCAACGTAGGCGACGACGGCGACATTTTCCTACGATCGTTACCGGAAGTTCATCAAGATGTGACAACGCTACCGTGAAACTCTCCCGCATGCGCTCGTAAAATACTTTCTCAATTTAAATTTCAGCACGACGATCCCCGACGAACTTTCCGGTTAACGAGCGGAACCCCGGAACTCAGACGGGTGATAAAATACTTCCCGTAATGACAGAACGTGTAATCGAGAATCACACGAGCTTTTATCTTGATATCTTATTTGGTGGGAATGCATTTCTGAAGAGATATGAAAATCGAGCGATTTCATAACGATACCGAGTCGCGATCGCAATTAGTAAACGATTCATTCGGAAAATTCGAAAGCTGTATTCGTCGCAGCTTTTTAATTTTTGATCTCAAGTACTTTTGATTTATCACGAGAGTAATGTAGAAGCTTACATTTTAAATGATTATTATCCGCTTGATATCTCGGCGAAATAAGGCCGCTATTACTCGCGTGCGGCGCGATATAAAGCACGCCCATTTCAAGTCTAAATTAATAATTCCGCGGTCGAAACAGGGCCGCTTATCGTGCCGAGATAGGTGACTCTCTAAAAGTTTTAAACGTCTCGATACAGCCAGCTAGCGTAACACGGGTAGGTGGTATATGCGGAATAAAAGTTACGCCGCAGTAAATTAAAGAGATTTATGCATCCTTCCGCGATGCCGGATTTATCGCGCTTCGGGCTCTCCCGCGGTGAAGCTTAACTGATCGACAATGTCGAGCTTACTTGGCGAATATGTCCGTCGTACCCGAGGTACTTTCGAAAGGTTTCGTATAACCGTCCAACTCTCTCGGAACTTGGCGGCTGTAAAGTCTGTCTTATCCGTGAGATAATGTACGGATCGTTCTGCAGCTTCCCGTCATCTCGAGGAGAGATGAGATGAGACGAGAGGACATTAAACAGCTATCGGATATCGTAGAATTCGTAAATGAGAAGACTGCAGTAGCGTTATCGAGATTAGCGAGAGTCTCGTAGATCGCGTTGAATATTATACGATATTATAGAACGACAGCTGTGACATCTAATGTTATATAATTGCATTTAGCACCATCACGATATAACGCGTCATGAATAGCAAAAGCGGAAATTCAACTGAAATGCATTTAAATTCGATTTTTAAGGTTCGCTTAAACTTAAGATTCACTTTAACCTTTCATCGTTCTTCGTGAAATTTATTCTCTGCGTATCTTAGGTCTATATTTCTTATCTAGTATTTTGAAATTTCATTTGTAACAGCGGTGAGTGTGTAATACAAATAATTTCAAGCTTTTCGTCACCTATGAATCGTAATTACATTTACGTATTTTAGAGAACACTTACAACTTTGCAGCTAAATGGCTGTAAACCCTGGGTGTTCTTATCCGCGAGATAATACGTCGCTAGTCGTCTTTGCGCGGATTACTGCTTCCTCTCTCTCTCTCTCTCTCTCTCTCTCTCTCTCTCTCTCTCTCTCTCTCTCTTTCTCTCTTCTCTTTCTTTACAAATTCAAGCGAGAGAAACGGGGGCGAAAAGACATTAAGTAGCAGGCCGATTGGATAACAAACATTTTATCGCGTTTAATTTTGAGAGTGAGCGCCTCCGCGACGTTAAACTTTAACAGCTCCTTTCGCAATAAATAATATTATGCACGAGTAGGAAAAGCTCGCGAGCGAGTGAGCCGCGGGGCAATTAAATAAAATGTGATACCGTTCGAGTTATGACGGGAATCTTTATAGCTTATGGCCGCGTATTCCTTAAATCCGAGCGTAAAGTAACTTCGTTTATATACATCCGTTTATACACAAAACGTATATATATTTTGTGCATATACACATATATGTATATGTATACGTGTTGTCTTGGGGCGATTTCCTCGTACGCGCTCTAAAGAGCTCTTTTTACGAAACCTCTAGGAGACTTTAAATCCACAAGGGAGCAAGAAAATCTATTCGGCAAATAAACTGTATAAATAAACGTACATATATTACTTGGTAAATATCACGGTAAATAATGTTACCGTTTCCAAAGTATCGCGATCGCAGGGGGCGCATTACAGCGGGATCGCGAGCCCGCTGTAATCTCGTTGCCAAGAAATTTCACATAAATCCAACAGCAGGCAGCTTCTTGGGCCAATTTCCCATTTACCCATAAAACTTCGATATCTAAGATTTACGCACGTCACGTCAATTACAAGGTGTTTTATAACAGCCTCTAGGAGCGTGGCGCGATGTGCCCAACCCCCTTCGCGACACACCCTCGAATTTGTGTCGTAAAAACATTTATTAGGCATCGAGCGAGTGGGGCAGCGTCTTTAAATAAGACGAGAAATTTTTTTATACGCCCAAAGAGTGTGCGTCCCGCATAAAAACGGCCGACGCTCCGTAAAAACGAATCCTTCGAAGATGCTCCCGGAAATAGTCAACGCTTCCTCGCATCGGGAGCGATCGCTAGAATGTGGCGATGGTGATTCTACATCTACTCGTGTACAATGTCGCGACTTAACTGCTTCCTAAAAATTGTTTGTCTACGCGACGCTTTCGGACTTATACGATCCATCGTGGCGCCGCTTTTAGTCGGTCCATCTCCCTGCTCGTTATTGTCATTGTTTAAAGATGGACTTTAAAGCACGGCGATGATAAAACTGTCCATTGTGAAACAGATATATATATATATATAAGGTTTAAATAACTTTTATTATTATTTCAAATTATATTTTTAATTTACACACACACACACACGCGCGCGCGCGCGCGAGATATTTTTAATTTTATCAGCTCTGAAATTGCCAGTATATATATATATATATATATATATATATTGTGTTTGCTCGAATCGAAATGACCGAAATGGACTTATTCGATATTCCAGAATTTGTATTTGGCAGCAGAAATACTTGGAGAATATCTCGTGTCCTCGATCTGAAACATTCTCTATGAATTTTTAACCAATATCGTTTGGCAACGAGGTCAAGTCCTGTAAATAGTGTCAGCGAGATTGGAGAAACACGAAATATGTGGAGAATCTGCTGTCCTTTCGCGAACAACACACAGCAGTTCACGTAATTCTTGACATTTTATCTCGAGGGTGGAAACACAGGCTTTGCCATCTCCCAGATCGTGAAAACTGTCTCGTGAACCGGGAAACACGTTCTCTTCGCGAATCCCTCATTAAATATTCGTCTCTCATTAAACCAGAGTGCGATCTAGGACCTTAATTCGGCGATGAGGAGTAATTAAGCGACGCGAGAGGAAAAGCGCGGGTGGCGAGGTACTTTGTTTCGCCGTAAACCGAGTTTAATGACTTCATGTAAAAATACCCCATCGGCTTTACGATAACCCACCCCTTCGGGGGCTCCTCGTTTTCCTCCCGGAGGCGTCTCCTTCGTCTACGGCCATAATTTTATAGTTTTATGTAAACTGTATCGGGGCCATGAAACACGGGCGTCTATGATGCTTTGATGGTGATTGGCGTGCATCGTGAGATACAGGATTCTCTAGAGGCCAGTGTTTCCCAAACGAACAAAAAAATACATATTCGGAAGCAACGTACTTTGTTTAAAACATGTTTTGTTTCTAAAATTATAATGTTCGGATGTATGGTAAAGTTAAACTAATCGATTTATTTTCCTTACAATTGTCTCTGAACATTTATTTAATTTTTTTTACTTACGTTGATTTAAGTTTTGATTAAGAAGTTTCTAATACATTTTTTTGTCTCTATTTATCGTATAGATTTTTGACACATAAGATATATATCTTTGATTAAATTTAAGAATTGTGTGGAAAATTATATTTTTTTCTATTGTATCTTAAAATAATAATATATAGATAAAAGTATTTACACAAGTGCAACAAGTTTGTGAAACGCTGTTCTTCGTACATAAAAAATTCAGACTACTTTCCACGTAAGCGCTTTGTCACACAATTCTCTTCGGTTCGCTACCTCAAGAACGAAGCTGCGTCATAAATAAGTGATAACTATATCGCGACATGGCGAGAAACATCAGATCAAGTATCATAAAATTTGCAGAATGAAACAGTACGGAGAAGGATTATCTGTGTATATTTTGAGTTACCATGCATCTCTCTCTTTCTCTTATTCTTTTACACGATAATAAACAATCGATAAGAGATAATAAACATTGAGTGCGCGCGTTGCTTCTAAAATATTTTTATTTTTTAAATAATTGATAATTTAATTAACTAAGATTGACAGGACTCTAAATTAAAATGATAGTTTTTTTAAATTAAATGCAAGATTAAAATAATAAATTCCGTTAAAATGTTATTAATACTAATCGATAAAAAATAATTATGCTATTTTTTTCGACAATTTGTATTTTGTATATTTATATATTGTTATACTATAATAGTAAGCGTATTATTTAAATATCGAAAATATTTGTTATGTTATTTAAGCTATAAAGACTTATTTTCCATTTAAATAAATAGTAATACATATTTGGATGTTTATATGCATGTATATATATTATGCATTGATATATAAAATCTATGCAATTACTTGAAGTATCGAATTGAGCATCTACGTTCCCAAGCCTTCGATAGCTCAGTTGGTAGAGCGGTGGACTGTAGTTGGAAGATGTAATATATAGACATCCATAGGTCGCTGGTTCGAATCCGGCTCGAAGGAATTTTTTTTTTAATGTCTTTACTTTTTTTATCTTTCATTATCAATTATATTTACTGTTCATTAAACTCAATAGTTGTAATATATAAAAAATAATCAATATACTAGATTACAGATAGATTTCGCGTTATACAATACTTGTACAAAACTGTAATACATGTTTATTATAAAAGAAATATAAAAATGTTTTACAAAATTTAAAATTTATTTATCGCACACAATTTTATAAATGCAGCTTATAAAAATATCGTGCTGTAGATATTTATTGTATTTAATTATCAATAATTGTATTTAAATATCAAATGTCTGAATGTTTCTATCAACATAATTTACAGTTAAGATATATAAAATATTAAATTAAATACTTAAAATAATTAGTATTTTTGTCTTTTTATTTTTAACAAATTAATTATTAATTTTACATTTTATTTAAAAGACTAAGAATGTTTTGTGCAATGTCAAATTCATAAATCTCGAAATATATTAAATTTATTAACTTTGACGTAGCTAATCCGTCTATACATACACATAGTTCCTCCTTATATATGCGTACAGAAAATATGAATAAATTAACAAATTTATAATGTAAATATAAATATAGTATAACGGTCAGTATTCTAGACTTTGAATCCAGCGATCTGACAAGTCAAAATTCACAATTTTAGAATCATTATTTGATTTCTAACAATTTTTTTGTAAGAACAATATTTATTAATTTAAGGATTTGTAGAAATATTTGCTCAATTTTCTTTTATGTAAATGTAATGAATAGAAATAAACATCCAAAATGCAAAAATAAAGGTTCCACCGAGATTTGAACTCGGATCGCTGGATTCAAAGTCCAGAGTGCTGACCATTACACCATGGAACCTCTGTTTATTGCTCATTTGCATATTGTAAATTTGTCAATTTATTCGCATTCTTTGTAATATTAAAGTTACGCAAAAATAAAGGTTCCACCGAGATTTGAACTCGGATCGCTGGATTCAAAGTCCAGAGTGCTGACCATTACACCATGGAACCTCTGTTTATTGCTCATTTGCATATTGTAAATTTGTCAATTTATTCGCATTCTTTGTAATATTAAAATTACGCAAAAATATAGGTTCCACCGAGATTTGAACTCGGATCGCTGGATTCAAAGTCCAGAGTGCTGACCATTACACCATGGAACCTCTGTTTATTGCTCATTTGTATATTGTAAATTTGTTAATTTATTCGCATTTTTTAAAACATTAAAATTACGCAAAAATAAAGGTTCCACCGAGATTTGAACTCGGATCGCTGGATTCAAAGTCCAGAGTGCTGACCATTACACCATGGAACCTCTGTTTATTACTCATTTGCATATTGTAAATTTGTTAATTTATTTGCATTTTTTAAAACATTAAAATTACGCAAAAATAAAGGTTCCACCGAGATTTGAACTCGGATCGCTGGATTCAAAGTCCAGAGTGCTGACCATTACACCATGGAACCTCTGTTTATTACTCATTTGCATATTGTAAATTTGTTAATTTATTCGCATTTTTTAAAACATTAAAATTACGCAAAAATAAAGGTTCCACCGAGATTTGAACTCGGATCGCTGGATTCAAAGTCCAGAGTGCTGACCATTACACCATGGAACCTCTGTTTATTACTCATTTGCATATTGTAAATTTGTTAATTTATTCGCATTTTTTAAAACATTAAAATTACGCAAAAATAAAGGTTCCACCGAGATTTGAACTCGGATCGCTGGATTCAAAGTCCAGAGTGCTGACCATTACACCATGGAACCTCTGTTTATTACTTATTTGCATTATAAATTGTTAATTTATTCTGTTCTCCGTGCGTATATGTATTTAAGGAGAAACTATGTGTGTATGTATGGACAGATTTGTTACGTCAAAATAATAAATCTAGTGTATTGCGAAATTCATGAATTTAACATTGCGCAAAACACTCTTAAAAAAAAACACGTAAAATTAATAATTAATTTATAAATTAAAATAAAAATTTGTCTTGTAGAATTAAACTTTTTTTCATGAATTTTTGTGTATCGTACAGGTAAAAATCATGATACAGTTGCTATAAAAAAGTCAGTTTGAATAATATTTATGATTTCAATTTTCAAGATGATATATTATTATATAAAATAAGCGGTTGCGAAAGAGTTTATCAAACCGTTGATAAGTATAAGATAATGTAAATAACAAACATATCTTATATTCCTTCGTCACAGCTGCGGGACTCGTGTTTCTGAGATATCACGACAAGCAGTTCAATCTTCCTACAGGGTATCACAGTTCGTGAGCGGACGAAAACAATTAATCAGGGACGTACGCGTGCGGCTGCCCTCCGGCGGGCAGCCTCGCGGAAACCACTCAAATTAATTTCAAGTCACAGCATATTCTTCGATTTGACGTGTTCTCGAGTGACGTCCAATCAGAGCCGAACCCCAGATCACGATCCACGCGCGCAGCCGACCCTTCCCTTCGTTCGCGCGCAGACCGGAATTCGGCGACACCCCCGATTCCATTTCTGTTATACTTTTCGTATATACAATGCCCTCCTCCTTACAGTTCACTGATCCTTGACTGACAGGGTACCCGTGACACTTGCATGGGACAATCGGGGGCACCGGCGCAGCGTGCTGTTACACACAGTGGATTCATGGTAGGTGCGGCGACGTCGTGCGGGATGACAGCCGAGCGAGCAAGTGTCATTGTGAAATCACTTTTAGATTCGATTTCAGGGATGATTCAGAGCGGCTTTATAATGCGATTCTCAAATCCTGCGCAACCGATTTTTTTTAACCTTCCGGAACGTTAATTAAAACAAATTATATAAAAAATACATCACGTAGGTTTTAATATTCATATTGACAAATAATAGATCGAAATGATTGAGTTACCATGATATTTATATATTTTCTTATTGTTATTAGGAAACCTGATTGAATCTTCTTTATGTCAATAATACAAAAAAATTAAGTTAAAAAATTCTTTCTTTACGTGATAAAATGTTTCCTTTTGAATGAGGAAATTTTGTACTTGACCTATTTTCTCTTTTTTACATAACGCGAACAGGAGATGCTCGATTTATTTATCTTTCTTTCAATCTTTCTACATCAACTACGCTTTCACTACGTTTTGCTCGGCGAGTTTCGCGTGATATAATTCCCGGCGATCACCCCGGTCTACGCGATTATATCTTTATCGTTTTATAACGGCTCGTGCGTAAGGGATTCTTATCCCTCGTTCGATTGAAGGAAAGAATACGGGAATCGTGTTTCCACGGAGCGCGAGGTTCTCTTCCCTAGGTTTTACCCCCTGTGCAAATTCGCTTTATCGTCGCGACCGCCGTGGAAAACCCTCGCGCCCCTTCGTACCGGCGCGGGAGGACGTCGTGTGTACACTTATTTCATGCTTGGTGGAACATCGGGACTCGAAGGGAACATCCTTTTCTCTCTTCGTATAAGGCGCGCGAAATCGAAGAAAGCCGGGACGGAATATTTTTCGGTGCACGAACCGTGATAATTTTCGTGGTATACTTATGAAAAGAAAAAAATAATAAACGGTTGTAAGAGATATTATTCAAGGATACTTTTTATGTCAGAAACGATACTTATGTAGCAATGCGCTAACATATGAGCATTATGATTGTGGTGAAATCGAAATACCGTGAAAGGTTTCACGTAAAACTTGACGTTTTTAATACATATTTTATTGTTGTGCTAAATTTTTTCTAGCTTTCATGTGTAAACGATCATTTATAAATATTTATTTGAACGCCTTTTCTAAAGTTCGAAAAAAAAGAAATTTTTCGAGAAAACTGTGTTTATTTTACAAAAACTATATGTATCTTTATTATTATTATTATACATGTTTTTAAGAAAAAATATATATATTTGTCTATTTGCTCAAATAAGAATTAAATCGCTAAATTCTTATAATTTTTTAGTTATAACGTTAAAAAAGTTTATCAAAATTATATCATATTTTCTTACATCATATCTTCTTCATTGCGGTTTCTGACAATAAGTTTATTATTCGTCAAATTTGGTTTTTATATTTCCTGTAACTTTCCATGACTCTATCAGAATCCTCGTAGATGCTACGTGCCACATATTACTTAGTGCTTGTGGCATGACATCAAAGCACAATGACGGAAATATTCGATGACAGAAGATGCATTTCATACAAAAGACCATGTTTCTAAAAAAACGCTTTGTCGTTGCTGCGTTTTTTCTTTCCTACTAACGAATTCTCTGTACAGATGAATAATTGGTATCTCGCATTATCCTCAATCAACGCGACTGTCTTCGCAGATCTGAGGATCTTATGGAACGGAATGAGGGAGAAAGAGAGAGAAGAAGAGAAAGAAAAGAGAGAGGGATTGCGATATCGAAGCAGGAGGATGAGGAGATGTCGGGAAACGGTAGCGAAAAGTGCATCAGCATGGGGGCTTTGCTGATTTACGAGGAGTCGTTGCTAGGAGAGCATTAATATCCGTGACGGAATATTAAACCGCGAGCGTCAATAGGTATATCTTCAAAGGGATTTTCAAAGGGTGTCTCTCGGGGACACGAGGGAAAGAGAGAGAGAAAGCCGCGTTCCCGCAAGATTATGAGATTCTTGTTAAGTGTCACGTGTAAAGAGTTCTTTCATACGCGACCGAGCCAACCCGCAGTGCCGCTCGTGAAATACCGTCAGATAAAGGTGACATGAAAATTTATCGAACGCGGGGTTTTCAGAGATTCGCTTTAAACTCCTCCCAAATCCTGGTCTCGCATACGCGGGACGGAACGTAAGCTGGCTTACTTTGTCAGTTTCACCGCGGAAACGAGAGAATAGAAGATTGCATTGTCGGATGCAACTTGGAACTAAGTTTAACAGAGTGCTCGCTCTTTATACGTGGAATCACTGTGTAAAGAATTTTTATCGCGTTTCCGTGAATATTTAAAAAATTTTTATTTCTCTAATTTTGATGGCGTGATTTATAAAAAAGTAATGAAAGTTTCATCTCGTCGCATATCTCAATTTAAATTTTCGTAATTTTCCTCGCGTCTCGCATTTGATGACCGGAAGCAATTGAATATCGCTCGCTCTTGATGATTCCAACGTGATGATAAATATAAGAAATATCAAATTCAACGAGGTAAATTTTATTTTTTTTCCCTTCTCTTTATTAAGAAAAAAAGAGACGGAAACGTTATCCGTGGCGGAATACGAGCGGAACGTTCGAAACGTTCGAGGAAGGACGTTAATGAGATAAGAGAGGCGGACGCGCGGGGTCGATTTGAGGTAATAACGAGGAGGATTTTTATATAACGAGGATCGACGGTCTTCTCTTGGGGGAGCAGCAGAAGCGAGACGGCTCGCTCGCGTTTGCTAATCGCAAACGCCATGTCGTCGCTCACTTGTCGTATTCCCGCTGCGTTTCGTCCCTACGTCGTCGGAGGCGGACTTAATTATCTAATTAATTAACCTCAATCAGAACGATGAGTAATTTCTCGCTCGGCTGGCGCCTTTGCTGCCGAGACTTTCTTGTCGCGGGGAGCGAATTACGGATGAGCTCACGGCAAATCGATTATGTCCCGATGCTATTGCCCTGAAACGGCGCGTCTCCGCCGCTAGTTCGCACACAAGAGAGAAAGAGAGAAAGTTTCTTCCGCCAGGATCCACGATATCCTGCTCTAGGTGGTCGACCAATTTTCCTCCTCCGTGGCTCGCTTGCCTTTATCTTTCGGCGCTTACGCCGATCGAACGATAACTCGCTCGTGAAGAGCGACCGTGGTCGTTCGTCCTTCGTTTAGAGTTTAGTGCGGTGAAGCTTGGCTTGATTCGAGAGATAAGGAAGATAAACGAATATCCTTGCGAATCACGACTCCGTTGCTTATTTATATATTTTCATAGAAAGTGTTAGAAGAGAAAGTAGATATGTATAATTTAGAAACAGTATGTTAAGTTGTATAATAAAATGTAGAAAGTTAACGAGGCATCTTTCTCAAATGATAGTTTAATCTTCCGAAATTATCGACAATTTTAAAGTTGTATACAATAAGAAAAAATATATCTATGCGAAAAGAGCTAATATGAGTCTGTTTTTCGGAGAAATGATTATATCTTATATTTCAAAGTCAATTACGCGAATTCAAATATCGCGTTTATTCTTCGTAACTTTCTTTATATCATTGAAACAAACCGGTTCTCAAAATAATAGCGACTTTTTCGTGGTAGCCTTCACATTTCCATTTTGGATATTTCAGATCGTTCCTCCTCAGACCAGGTCTTTTTTCTGCATCAAAAGCACCCCTCGAAGCTACACACCCAACTGCGCGGCGGAACCGCCCCTGATATGTAACTGACGTTTTTGACGCGTCAAGTGGTTCCATCGCGCTTCCATCCTCCGAGGGTCGGCACGTTTATCGGCTACTGTTTTACATAAACATCCCTAGGAGGACGGGGTGGATCGGTGAAAGCAAAGTTGCGGACCGTGTCGTGGGACGCGAACGTCGCGGAGATTCCTCTAAGTGATCTCGAGTGTTTTCGCAGTTGATTCGACGTTCTTGCGTGGCGTTCTCGCCGGGGCTTTTTAAGCCCCGTTTAACCCTGGCCTCGGGATCCGGCTAACTTCGGTATTTAGTTAGTCAACCCTGCCCGCGAGGCGTCATGGGAAACGACAAGTGGCCCGGTCTCGCCCCAGTGAAGGCTCGAGCGTATCACCGGCTGTGTACATATTCGGAAGCGATGCTGATATATGTATGTGTGCGTAGATAGTAGATGGCTAACCGTGTGTATGTAGTTTGTCGCTGCATCGAACGGTCTGTATGCCTTTCATGTGATAATCCTTGTGTATTTAATCGGAGGACATCGATGGAGCCGACTCGGTATGCTTGACGTAAAAAGTAAACGATCCCCCGTGGATTAGTTCATAATTTGCTTTGAGCGGAGGATAAAATAGAGAGAGCAGCACTCGAATGACGAACTTTTCAGAGTGTTTGTTTAACAGTTTAGATTTTTTCCACTTTGATTTCTGCCGTGTTTTTTAAGGCTCACAGACTCACGTATCATTTTATTTAAGTGTACATTAAATATATATTTTAGCTATTGGCATCAATCTGTGACGAAAGTGCCTATAATAGCACCTTGTAATGTTGGGTTTAATACGTTATTGCCTCAAGTTACATTTAATGACCAGCGGTGCTGACGCCGGAAATTTCAACTCATAAAATTACAAAGCTCGTCGTTTAATATGAAAATGCCGCATAGTGATTAAAATACTCAGTAAGTATTTTATGAATTGTATTGTTAAAAAATTAAAAAGTGCTTGTTCAACGAAGAAAAGCATGGAAAAAATAAGAACAATTTAACAGTGAAATAATAACAATTATTACAGTGATAAGATTAATTGTGATTTCTGCGCTATTGCTTATCCTATCATTTATCACTAAATTATGCTGCTTTATCGCGAGAATTATCGATACTACTCGTTTCCCAACCTTTGTAACCAATAATATAGTAATCGACGTGTGAAGAGTCACCTGTTTCAACACTTTCAGATTTTAATTATATTTATATGAAAGAGATAACATTATCGATTACCCCTTAAGCGTTATTATACGAATCCCTACAGGGAGATAATATTCTGATAACAATATTTAAAAGTTACGAGAGACATACAACGCAGAAAAGATGGTAGGTTGAGGACAATTTATTTAAAATTAAATTGCGAGCATGTTATATTGAAAATATTAATATTGTACAAGTATATTTTTTTAATAAATCGCAGAAATTACATGTTTATTTACACACACGCATATACACATGTGAGCGCGTTACTACATTTTCAAAAAGTACTGATTACGTCGATAAGTAAGTAGTAATCGATAGAAGTTGGCAAAACTTTGACGAAAATTACTTTATTCCATGAAGTTCTCAGCACGTTTCCTCGCGATATTCCGCTATTCACGAGTAACTTATCGAACGGCGGATATAAATGAGACACATTCACACGATGTCGTAAAGTCGCCTAGAAATTCGTCGTCCCATACTTTATCACAGAAATACGTTGCACAGTTTCTACGCTTGTCAGCGCTTAGCACGAGTTTCCTTGATTTTCGTAGCTCTTTACTTTGCTAATGGATTACGCTCTCAAGGATGTTCTCCCAGAGGTCGCGTTTATTCTCGCAGCTATCGAGGTCCTATCCGATTTTGAAACTCGTTGACATTTATGATCACCAAGTAATCGATTCAGTGAAAAAACGAAATAATTTTATCTTGACAAATATTGTTTACGTCATATTTTCATATATTCGCAGTCATTTATACGAGCGTACGTTTTGGATAACTTTTACGTCTGTATTTTGATGTACATTCTATTCTACACGGCATTATGGTACGCTAATAATGTAAGTAATTATTACGAAACTGAAAGCCAAATATATCATACAATTAATTCGAAAAACAAACTCCTTAAATTCAAAGTTAATTTTAATATGATTTTCAATTATTCAAGATAATAAAACGAATTGAAAAATCGAACCGGGAAATGTCAACGACAGTTGCAGAGAACAAGACGGTGAGTTTAGAGTTATCCTTTTATTTTACGTCGTTCTTGGAATAATTTATTGTATTAATTTATCTGCTTTTTTTTACTTTTTAGTAAGAATTTTATTTTTTTGCAGAAATTAAACAGATTGATATTGCTAAAAAATAAGAAGGCGGAATTCGAAGAAGTGATTGTGAAAACGGTTAGACATCTTTTATATATTTCTATAATAACGTCTACAATGATTAACAATATTTATTTTATAGACGGATACGCAAAAAATTACTACAAAATATTTAGAAGCTGAAGTAAGTTTAAGAGTTGTAAATCGATGTAAATCTATGTGTAGGCTAAAACTCCTTCAAGCATTATTTAACTATTCAGATGCACAAGCTCAGCACAGAATTGATCACGACATCCAATAAAATCGTTGAATTAGAAAAACTCGTTGAAAAAGTAATCGTCGTTTCTTGACGTTTATTCTGTAGTCACCCGCTTTTACCAGCTTCAGTAATCATTATTAAATCGTAGATGGTTTTTAGTACAAATATCCAGACAAATCGCTTACATATTCAACCGGTGTCGTCGCAACCGGCGAAGGTGAATGTCCACACGGACACGAGGATACCACGAATCCGCTTGAGAAGTTTAAGGTGAAAATACACATTTCTCTTTCATCAAGTAAAATATTTCAAAATATCTTCTGAATTTTACCGGCTAACGACTACGTGATATATTAATCAAGGTTTTGATATATAAATTATCATGATATAATCAGGAAACATTAAATTTGTAAGATGTGATTTAACTTTATTCATTCATATTCAGTTAATAAAAAAGAACATAATATTCTTTTTTATGTCCACTTGGTTGAAATAAAAATTAATCGAGAGAATTAATAACATATTATATTTTGTAATTATTGTCGAACTCTATTGTGTGATTTTGAAGATCCTCGAACCGTCATTTCCGCCGTCCGTACCGCCGGAACCTCCACCTCGGAAGTACGGGATCTTTGTCAGTCGACCGCCTGGGAGAGCGCCGTCTGCAGCTGCACCTGCAACTCCATCGTCAAAAGTCGGATTCAAATAATAGCGCCTCGGCAGAAGTTTCCTCGGAATCTGTTATTCGACGTCGTAAGACGTTCTGATTACGTTATAATAATTTAATTTCTAGATATATGCATTCTATTTGAAAATTATAAACTTTTTATTTATAAAAAATAATCAAGGTAGAGATATAATTATATGATATTAATTCGAACATGAATTGTGATGGGATTTGGATAGATCGAACAGTCTTATAATACTCATCACAATTGTAATTTGATTTATTTTTGAATTGAATAATATTGTCTGTGAATAATTATCTGCTTTCTTGGTATCAATTGTTTTAAGATTTTATCCTTCATGTTTTTAGCTTTAAATGCTTCTTTTCAGTTATATAAATTAAATTTTATGCGTCTTTCCCCGAGATATATATTCTTGAATTGAATTAAATTTTTTTTTCACATACATGCAAACTCTATTTTACAGCTACGAATAGAATTTCTTCAAGATACAGCAATTATCATGATGGTGATCGAAAGAGATATTCTAAACGACTCAAGACGCGCTCGCGACGATCTTCATATTGTAATATGCGTAAGATCCATATAGATTCCTTAAAGAATATTACACCTTTTACCAAATCATTATTAGGACTTGCTACAATGTTTTACGGAGTTGTGTATTAATAAGAATACAATATTTCGATAATTTTAACGTCTCAAAGATGAAAGATTCTACCAAATCTTTTCTCACCATTTCCTTGTTTTGTGTATATTTAGAATATCCTTGATATAACATGTATTATTTATACAACATGTTAGAAATAGTATGATTTTAATATCAGTTTTTATTCTTATATAAACTGTATGTGAGATTTTAATAAATATATTTTCTTGTTATTCATATATTTTTTGTTTTTATTGCATTTT